>NC_090178.1:29047241-29347241 GCF_024679245.1 Pseudorasbora parva | reverse complement strand
CCAGATGTAGCACTCAATAAAAGCACAGCAGCCTTTAAATAACGCCAGCCCCAGCAATTAACAGACTTATTTGCTCAAATCACTTTCCCTGCTATTTTCTTGCTTTCTTGCTTTTTTTCTTGCTTGCTTTCTTTCTTTCTTCCTTGCTTTTTGCTTTCTTTCTTGAAAAAAATGTGATTCAATTAAGCGCACACATTTTCTAGCTTGCTCTCTTTCTAAATCTGCATTCATAATTGATAAAATCCCAGTCTGAAACATATGTGTAACAAATTTTTCTTGACTTTTCTGTTTCAAGATGTCTGTCCCTCATCACATCTTGTATAAATATATTCACGAAACAAACATTTTTCTCCACCATTAAAACCTGCCCTCTTTTTTTTCCACATACCACATCAAAACAGCCCCTCACTCTTTTGTCAGTTCTCCTTTTGAATCTTTTGTGTGGAAAATCAGAGCCATTTTGTTTTTCACGTGATTTTGATACCGTCTCATTCACAGATGGTATCTTCAAAAATATTTGTGTTTTCACTATTGTTGCCTTCTTTATTACATCTACCAGTCCTCTTCTCTCCTCTCCTCTCCTCTCCTCTCCTCTCCTCTCCTCTCCTCTCCTCTCCTCTCCTCTCCTCTCCTCTCCTCTCCTCTCCTCTCCTCTCCTCTCCTCTCCTCTCCTCTCCTCTCCTCTCCTCTCCTCTCCTCTCCTCTCCTCTCCTCTCCTCTCCTCTCCTCTCCTCTCCTCTCCTCTCCTCTCCTCTCCTCTCCTCTCCTCTCCTCTCCTCTCCTCTCCTCTCCTTCACTGGATGTAATTAGGTGGAAGGCTGCTGGTTGTTTTTAAACTCTGCACTCTTGTGGGTAGCCACATAGTTATATTTAGCTAGAGTCTGGACGACCGCCTGAAAATCACTAAGTTGACTAACGCTGGCTGTACCACCAAACTTACATCTTGAATAAAAAATGCAGGTCACCCTCCCACAAGCAGCATAGAGACCTGCTGCATGTATCGGCTGCCTGTTAGTTTGCGTTTGTATGAATCTTAATAAGAAATATGGACAATTTTTAGATGTACGTCTTTAATTGGCAATTATCATAGGTTATTTTATATAACCAAATATTAAACCATATGGCTTTTATTTTACTTAAATATAGAACAAATAATCTATTCAAGCAAACTTTATTTAATAAAATATGCAGTAAAACAGAAATCATTCTAATATACCTGCACAAGAAACATGTTTTATTATTATTGGTGATAATAAGTGTATTTTATTGTTATTTATTTTATTATTATAGCTTTATTTTTTTGTGGAAACTGATATTTTGTATTTCAGAATTCTTTGAGGAATAGAAAAGTAAAGAAAGCAACTTTTATTTGAAATAATGTAATTTTGTATAACATATCATACCATTTCTTTACTGTTACCTTTGATCATTGCTGACATTTCTTTAAAACCATGTTACTGACTCAAATGATTGTGTTGAACTGTTCTCCTGTCCTTACTCACGTCTAGCACGGAGGCCTTCAGTCCAGACAGAGGTGCCAGGGAAGGGGCCACTAAAGTGATGATAGTTGTGACCGATGGAGAGTCGCATGATGAGGAAGACCTTCCTGAGGTCCTGATTGAATGTGAGAAACGTAACATCACCAGATATGCCATCGCTGTGAGTACAAATACACATTCATACCATAATTAAACCTGTCCCCTGATGTAGGCTGGAAAAACCTACAACCCCTCCTAAAAAAAACAGCGAGCTGCAGAGTGTATGCCTGAATATCAGATCTCCACTTAAACTAACCATAATTGGCACTGCTCTATTTTCAGTGTCTCTGCTCAGCTCCACCCGGTTCTCTCACTCTCTGTCTCTGCTTGAATGATAAAGCTGTCTTCCCTCATTCTTTAAACAATCATAACCACATTATTACTGCTCAGAAATAGACTTAAACGGAGATCCTCGCCATCAGAGGAATGAACCACACCCTAAAAACTTCTGTACACTGACACCATGCCCCTCTGGGTGGGTCAGTGGGCGGACTGCACTCCTTTGCTGCCACCCTAAACCACAACAGCACAAGAAAAGACAAAGTGAAGCTGCCTCCACCAGAGCCTGGGGTGTCAGTGTAGCCAGAATAGCTTCCTCCATTTAGCAGTCTATTTAGCTGTATATTAAAAAACACAAATGCGAGCGTACTAGCAAAATTAAAGGATGTGTTTGTCCTCAATTTTCTGTCTATATTCATGAGCTCACAATCAGGAACTGTTATGGACAATGGGGTCTATTTTGCATTCATGAATTTATTACATAAACAACATTACCTGGCATATTAGGGCGTATTTGGGGACATTTAAAATGAAAAAGAGTTTACAATAAATGCAATTACAAATGATATATAGTATCGTATTTTTCTGAATGTAAAATGACCCAGATTATAAGACGGACCCCCCTTTTTTTCAAAACCTTTTGGAAAAAGTATTTTTGATTTATTTAAAAATGCTTTTTATTTTTCATATTTTATTTTTATATTGAAAGTATGGCAATTTCTGGTCATATGTACCAACGATCTAAACTGGGTAAACCCAGCCCAATCTGCTGGGAATTTGATTTTGCCCTGTAGCTCAGGCTGGAAACCTGTACATTGTTTTCTCCTGCTTCTGTTACAAATTTGCGGGGACCAATTCACAAACCGGCTTGTCCTCCCGGCGCACTATTGGCGGGTTTAACACAATGATGGATAGAGAAGCAATGGATTGTTGGTCTGATTGGTTGAAGGACTGTCCAATTTCATACAGTCATTTGAACTATGCCCGTTGATCATGCCTCTTGTGCAGTGGAAAATACAGAGCAGACTCCCCAGACCAATGTTCAATGGTCTTAAAAGATAGAGCTAGGTCTAGTGATAGCCAGACAACCAACTATCACATTTTAAAATAAACAACATAAAAATAGCATGTAGCCCATCTGAATTATATAACAATTATATATAAAGAAATCTTATTCTCTGGGTATCATCTTACATTTTAATGAAATGTATCATGTAATCGCCCAGTCAGTCGTGGAAAGACATCAACAAAACAGCTTGTAAACAATATGTCAGATGCTACATATTACATATACAGGCAGATAGCAAAGCTGAACTAACGGTTTAAAGAGGATATGGAATCATGCAAGAAATCACCTATATTACAAAGTGGTTATGTTGAATTTTTTTGTCTGGCAAGGCTTATTTATGCTGCTGTACGATTGCTAAGGTGTGCAATAGGGTGCTGTAAGTGATTGCTAAGACATAGCTACACAGTTTAAATGTCACTATTTATTGGCTGCTTGCTAAGCTGAGTCTGTTATATGTGTGGTGCCTTACCAGGTGAGGGCGCTAATGGTGGAGGATATACCGTGTGAACGGTGACAAATAAAACAGTTGTTATTGACCTACATGGTGTTCGGTCTAACTTATTACATGGTGTCAGAAGTAGCGAATTCAAGCCCATTATGGAAGGACTAAAGCCACCACAACCACTGCAGTTTGAGGGCAACACAGCGGAGAACTGGAAAAAATGGAAACAAAAATTTGAACTGTATATGACCGCGTCGGGCATAGAAACAAAAGCTAAGAAAATACAGAGCTGCACACTGCTGCACGTTATTGGCGACGAAGCCCTGGAAATCTACAACACGTTCGAGTTTGCTGAAACTGAAGACAAAAATGACGTTAAAGTCATAATAAAAAAATTCAACGACTTTTTCGAACCCCAAAAGAACGTGACATTCGAACGCCACATTTTCAATTCGAGAGTCCAAGCACCAGGTGAAAGCATCGATCAGTTCGTTACGGATCTCAAAACCAAAGCCAAGTCGTGTGAGTACGAACAATTATGTGACAGTCTAATAAAGGACAGAATAGTAATAGGCATTCGTGACGAAAACCTGAGGGCCAGGCTGCTGAGAGAAACTGATTTGGACTTGCATAAAGCAATTCAAATGTGCCGCGCAGCCGAGGCGAGCCGCGCACAGCTGTCTCAAATTCAAGTTGCATCAGAAACAGAAGTTCACACTGTGAGAAAAACGCGAACAGGACACGAAGCACATGCCAACGATCCAGGCACGTCACGTTACATCATACGGAACTGTAAGTACTGCGGAAAGGATCATAACAAAGGTAAATGTCCCGCATATGGAGAACACTGCAAAAGATGCGGAAAAAAGAATCATTTTGCAAGTAAATGCATGTCCACCAGACCTCAGAAAAATATAAATACTGTGTCTGAAGAGACTGATTCAGAAGATGAATTTTATGTGGACGCTGTGAACGCTAAAAATGGAGAGGATTGGATGGTGACCATCAAACTGAATGGCCATAGAACAAAATTCAAGATTGATACAGGAGCTCAATGCAATATCATTCCACAGTCAATACACGCCCAAAGCTGTTCCAAGATGGAGAAATCAAAAGCAAGGTTGGTGACATATGGAGGGCAGTGTTTGAAACCCAAAGGCAAATGCTTGTTGTTAGGTGAATACAAAGGCAAATATTATGACATTGAATGCCAAATTTTGGAGGATGATGTACAGCCCCTGCTTGGACTAAAAACGTGCATGCAAATGGGACTCATTAAACGTGTAGCGGCAGTTACATCACAACACAGCGACATTAAAGGCAGATATGCAGATGTCTTCACAGGACTAGGCTGTATTGAAGGGGAACAACACATCAAACTCAAACCTGATGCTCAGCCTTCCATACATCCACCTAGACGAGTTCCGGTGGCCCTCAGGAACAAAGTTATGGAAGAGTTGGAACGGATGGAAAAATTGGAAGTCATTGAAAGGGTGGTGGAGCCCAGAGCTTGGGTCAACAGTATGGTCACTATATGGAAACCAGAAAAGAAAAAAGTCAGAATATGCATCGACCCAAAAGATTTGAATGCAGCAATTGAAAGAGAGCATTACCCAATGACAACAATTGAGGAGGTGGTAACAAGAATGACAGGAGCTAAAGTATTCACCACACTCGATGCACAGTCTGGCTACTGGCAAATAAAATTGGACAGAGAGAGTTCCAAATTATGTACTTTCAACAGCCCCTTTGGAAGATTTGCCTACAAAAGACTGCCGTTTGGAATCAGCTGTGCCGGGGAGATGTTTCAAAGAATTATGTCACAAACATTTGAAGACTTGGAAGGTGTTGAAGTGATTGTGGATGACATATTGATCTGGGGGGAGAATGAGCAGCAACATGACAAGAGACTGGAAAAAGTCATGCAGCGCATCAGAGAAAGGAACATAAAACTAAATCCAGAAAAATGTACATTCAAAGCTAAAGAAGTGAGCTACATGGGTCACTTGCTGACTGCAAATGGACTTAAACCAGACCCGGAAAAGGTGGCTGCTGTTAGGAACATGCATAGACCACAGAACAGAACAGAGCTGCAGCAGTACCTCGGCATGGTCACATATTTAGGCAAATTCCTCCCACAACTTTCTGATGTCACAGCCCCTCTAAGACTCCTTTTGGAAAAGACTGCAGAATGGTGCTGGGAAGAAGCGCATGGCAAAAGTTTTGAGAAATTACAGAGGATGGTCTCAGAAACAACCACTCTCAAATATTATGACCCAGCAACGCCAGTTACTCTTAGTGTGGATGCATCCAGCTGTGGGGTAGGTGCAGTGTTACTTCAAAATGACTGCCCCATAGCATTTGCTTCCAAAGCGTTTACTGAAACACAGAAGCGTTGGGCACAAATTGAAAAAGAATTGGCAGCCATTGTATTTGGATGTGAAAAATTTTATCAGTACACATTTGGAAGACACTTCACAGTAGAAAGTGACCATAAGCCGTTAGAAATGATCATGAAAAAAACCCTAGCAGACACTCCCCTCAGACTCCAAAAAATGCTCCTAAAACTTCAGAAATTCGACATGACAGTGACATACAAAAAAGGAACAGAGCTTCACATAGCCGATGCCTTAAGCAGAAATTATCAGTCTCACACAGATGACACAGATGAGGATGATATACAGGTCTGCACCGTTGCTTCACTACCCATCGCACCATTGCGCCTCTTGGAAATAAAAACAGAAACAAGAAATGACTCTGTTTTGCCCATCGTCAAAAGTTTTGTCCTAAATGGCTGGCCTGAAGAAAAACGTGAATTGCCTGACCAAGCAAAACCTTACTGGGATTATCGTGATGTACTGACTGTCGAAGATGACATACTCCTAAAAGGCAACCGCATAGTCATTCCACAAAGTAAACAAAGATTAATGCTACACAAACTCCACACCAGTCACCAAGGCATTGAAAAAACGAAACGGCTAGCGAGAGACATAATGTTTTGGCCTGGCATGTCGATGCAAATTTCTGACCTAATTTCTAAGTGCCCTGTGTGCAACACATTCCGGAGAAGAAACTGCAAGGAGCCCATGATAGGGCATGACATTCCAGACAGGCCATGGAAAAAAGTGGGCTCTGACTCTTTTGAATTTGAGTCTGAACAGTACATTGTACTTGTGGACTACTATTCCAACTTCATAGAAGTGGACAAGGTAAAAAACATTAAAAGCACAACCATCATTCACACCTGTAAACAGCATTTCGCCAGATATGGTATACCTGAAGTGATGATAACGGATAATGGCCCAGCTTATGCATCAGCTGATTTTGCTTCTTTCAGTCGGTCATATGGATTCAAGCACATTACATCATCACCCAGGTACCCACAAAGTAACGGCAAAGCAGAAAAGGCTGTCCAGGTGATCAAGTCACTCTTCAAAAAAGCAACGGCAGACAGACAAGACCCATACATTGCACTCCTAGACTACCGAAACACACCCCTGGAAAACCTCCCATCTCCGGCGCAAATGTTCATGGGGCGTAGGACTCAAACACTGCTACCCACTGCACAGACATTGCTTACTCCACAATGCATAACTGGACTTCACAGACAGCTCAAAAGAAACCAGTTAAAAACAAAACACTACTATGACAAGGGTACCAGACCCCTGCCAGAGCTTAAACCTGGTGATTATGTGCGGGTGCAAGAGGATGCAAAGTGGAAACCAGCAAAGGTGGTGGAAGTATGTGAGGCACCTCGTTCTTACATTGTGGAAAGTGATGGTCAACAACTCAGACGCAATAGAAGGCATCTGATACAGACCAGAGAACATCAACAAAAAAGCATCACCCATGAGTCAGAACAAGAGTCCATTTCCCAGTTGTCATCCACAGGAGAAGATGGAAGTAATGGAATCGATACCCAGTCCAAAGTCACAGAGCCCAGTGTTAATGTCCAGTCCAGTGTTACTGAGCCGAGCATCACAGAAGCGAGATATCCAAAAAGAGTTCGCAAACCCCCGACGAGATTAGACTTGTGAACCGAGACATTTAGTAATGCTCATTAAATTAATGGTTATTGTTATGTTGTTTCCCCTAGCTGTTAGTGATGACTGTTAAGTTATGTCTGTCACTTTAACTGTAAGTGAAAAGGGGAGATGTTATATGTGTGGTGCCTTACCAGGTGAGGGCGCTAATGGTGGAGGATATACCGTGTGAACGGTGACAAATAAAACAGTTGTTATTGACCTACATGGTGTTCGGTCTAACTTATTACAGAGTCAAATGAGCCTAACCTCAAGACTACAAAATTCTGATGTGAGTGATAAGCATGTGAGATAGTAATAGTGATGCCTTGCTTCGCAAACATCTACAACACCTATTTTATATAGAGCTAAGGGCTAAGACTGGGGTGGACATATTCACATTCACATTTGGTGTAGGGCTAACTGCCTGTCTAACCAATAGAAAATGGGTTATTTTAAACTTGCAAACTTGAAAGCAGTCTTTATTTTAGCATTCCTGTTTGGTGCCACTAGTGGTGCAGAAATTACACACTTTAAAATAGTCTGACAGTGGAACTCAGTTTGAACTCCTGAACAGATATTAGTTTCCTTTCATCAGGCTGTTCGTGGTTGCAGTCATGTCTTGTAATGTCTGCCGGCAAACAAGTTTTTTTGTTGCTACAATCAGAGGTTAGTCCAACAGAACAGATTTTTCATAGGAGGAAAGCTGATAGTTTGGTCTAACTCACGGAGGATTGATGGAGAGCTCTTGCATATTTTATTTGTGCTATTTGTAATAAGACCTTGGTAACCACATGTAAAACCATCCATGGCTGCTCATTACCATGACTAGATGTGGCTATAGTTTCTATAAAACAATGACATTTGTTATTAATATAATTAATTCTTATTCGCTCATATTCCCCCATATTAAATTATAAAAACAAAACAATTATAGTATAATAATATTTAGTAAGCCTTACATTGTCCATTTGGCAGTGCAGATAGTTGAGTAGTGCTGTTTTGCTTTTTGTTTTTCCCATAAACCGCAGACATTGACAGCACATAATTGAAAAGAATGGTGCTATTTTGACGTTTCCACAGCACAATCTCTAACAAAATTTAATATAAACCCATTGGCTATACAGTGCAGCTAAACCACTTGAAAGAGTCCAAAGAATTCAAAACCAAAATAAATGTCAGACTGTCTCAAAGTCATTTACTTTTCAATTTGACCCCTGAACAATTTGACATTTCTACTGTACTCTCACTCGTTGGAGCGGAGGACAGCATGTAAACCTGCTCCTGTATGAGCCCATGTTTTCCTCTCTTACACAAACAGTGCCAGAATGGTGTCCGGATTTGCAGAGTCATCTGGGTAATATGTCTCTCGGCATCTCCTCAGGGGAACTGTGGAATAAAATTATGACAGCTGGTTTTAATACATCACCAGCCAAAGCATAGCTTTCATGTTTTGATGTGTTTTATGTTCTCCCTTTTCCCCTTTCTCGTTCTCTTCCCCTTGTACAGAACTAAGGAACGGATGGAAAAGTAAAGCACTCGTGGGAGAGTAGAGAAACAACCTCACTGTATTGGTCGTGTAGCGTAGCCAGGATATGTTTTAGACATTACAGGATAGAGATGCAGGGAATGCGAGCATGGTGGGTGTGGAAGTGGGTGGAAGTTCAGATCAAGATACCAGGAATTTGCAGCAATGACCTGCAAAATAAAGCAGATACGTAGGTTTGATTGCTCAATGATTGCTTATTAATTCAAATATTGTTAACCAAGTATTAGTTGGGATTGGGAAGATGCTTGGAAAGTTTCCACCAGTTGCTGTCCGTTTTTGAGTGCAGGAACACGCCCCAGCCTCAGATGAGACCCAAATAAGACATTTTCAGATCTCTGTCCAGGGTGCTGAGCCATCATCTCTTATTAGCATGAATACTCCCAAGGGGTCGGGGATTGGCTAAGTAGCATGGACCAATTAGCCCTTTGCTCGTGGATGCTGTAATTGCACCAGTTTGTGAACAAAAAGCATCCTTCTTTTTTGACGGCCATTTAAAAGAAGCGGTGTATTCTGACAAAATATTTTTTACGATTTATTTTTTAGTTTTTTGCCTTTATTGAGACAGTATAGGTAAATTGGATGAAACAATACAGTTAGTCCACGGTTCAATACACACTTCAATACACGGTTCAAATACAAATAATGGTTTTTGGTTCTGTTAGTTTTTTTGCTATTCTATTCTCAGGCAACAGGAACAGAAAGAGGTTAAGAAGAAAATGTTTTTACTGCAATACTCTTTATTTTACTTAAAAGACTGAAAAAAACCTTACATAATCTTAAAACTTTCACTTTAAAAAACCCTTGTACTAGGCTTGGGCGGTATCCAAATTTTGATACCGTCAAACCTCCTCCCTATTTTACCTCGGTATACGGTATTACCGTGAATAATTAAAACATTATGATGTAAGGCTCAGACAGCGTCAACAAACTGTTGGCTTGGCTTATATATATAGGCCTATATTTTTATTTTATTTTTTACATTTGAGCCCCTGCCCCTGAGAAACTCTGCACGTTTTATGCTTACCGTTATGAGACGATTGTCAGACAATTGAATTTTTTTTTTGTGAGTCCCATGTCCACTTGATTTTTGTGGAGTTCATGCTTATTGCTTACATTGCCAGCTGTGTGACAAAAGGCTTCGGCAATATTACAGCATAGTCCGAGGGTGCGCTCGGTTTTTCATCCACGCAGCAGTGAGTGGATGGTGGTTAACGGATATGCGCCCTTAGGTTCAAGGTATTTCCATCTCTCGCGGTCATCTTTTTGTTGCACAATTTGCAAATTGCCTCGTCTGTATTTACCGTCAAAACCCAAAATACTTCCAAACTGCAGAAGTTTCGAGACCGAATAACTCAGTGCCCGACTCGCCGTCTTTTCCCCTCTCTCTCTCTCTCTCTCTCTCTCATCCACGCTGTCACAACAACGCATACACATATTTAGGCATTTAACAAATAAATAGTATTTAATATGTAAATAGTTTAATTAGTTCGACTTATTAAATATTTAATAATTAATTGTTGATCAGCAATATGTAAGTTGATCTGAATTTTTTTTTTGACGGTTTGACGGTATTGAAACTGATACCGTTGCTATTTTTAGATCCCGCGGTATACCATTTTACCGTATTACCGCCCAAGCCTACCTTGTACACATTCCTAGTGTATTGTATAAAATAAAATAAATATATATAAAGATTTACAGTGACAGCTCAGAGATGTACAGTAGCATTTGAGTATGAAATTGAATGAATAAATGTAGGCTAAAATTAAAACTACATAGTCTTCAATATACAATATTCATTGATTAAAAGCTACTGTTTTAAAGTTTTTTTTTATTTCTAGAGCAGTGAGTGATTTTCTCTTTGTCTTTTGTTGTTTTATTAACATAATTTTAGAGGTGAACTGTACCTTTAAAGACAAGTGTTTACTAGGCCGTGCGGCTGTCAATTTAAGACCTGCTCGCATCTCATACAGACACACACGATTTTACTTTCACTTTAGACATAACCGACTGTGTTTATATGTTAACCTTGTGTGTATTTGACAGTATTAGTGCAGTAAGACTACTTAGTCCAGTAATCATGTGTGTTTGACAGGCTTTTAGTGCGTGGGCTCAGTGCATGTAAACAGTGCAAAAGTACCGAATTGCTCATATGATTAGTTGGAGCTTATCAAATTAGCATATCCAAACAATTGTCCTGTTGGGAAAGATATAGGTACATGTCAATGGAGAGTGAGCTCATGATCTGGCACCAATGGTTTTCGAGGCTTCTCATTAGTGCTGTGCTGTGCAGTGGGTGTGAGTGATATTCTCTCTGTTTCCTCTGCGTAGGTGTTTTGTTTCTAGGATGAGTCTCCTCTGAGTCCTGTATCCCTTCATTAATCGATCTATCAGATCATCTGCTTTCACCTCAATGTTGTGGAGGAGGTGTTGGCTCTCCGGATGAGAAAATCTCTGTTGTTATTACTCAGTGTTATCTCTCTCTCTCTCTCTCTCTCTCTCTCTCTCTCTCTCTCTCTCTCTCTCTCTCTCTCTCTCTCTCTCTCTCTCTCTCTCTCTCTCTCTCTCAATTCAAATTCAAATGTGCTTTATTGGCATGACAATTGTTTCAATGTATTGCCAAAGCATTAACATACATGTACATATACATACATACATAAAATAAAGAATTATATAAAATAAAATAAATAATAATAATAGTAATAAGTTGAACAATCTGTAAACATTTAGAATTCTAGGAACAATTTTGAATTCTCTGTGTGTGTGTGTGTGTGTGTGTGTGTGTGTGTGTGTGTGTGTGTGTGTGTGTGTGTGTGTGTGTGTGTGTGTGTGTGTGTGTGTGCGCATCACTGATTGGTCGACTCTTCCCTCTTTTTGTGACAGGCATTAATGTATCTTGCTGCTAGTAGGATACAATCTCTTTGTTCACCTAATACATGTAGAAGTTGTGTTTTATTGTTTGATTTTATGAAGTCAGGGCAAAGTATTTCGAATTTAGGATAGAATGTGTTTCTGATTTGTTCATAGTTAGGGCAGCTGGTGAGGAAGTGTGTTTCTGTCTCCACTTCTCCAGCAGTGCAGTACGGGCAGATGCGGCTCTCTCTGGGCAGCCAGTTCTGTCTGTATCTGCCCGTCTCTACGGCCAGTGTGTGATTGCTCAGTCTGTACCTCGTCATTCTTCTTCTGAGCTCACTGTCTTTCACTGCGCTCAGGTATTCTGCTGTTGTGTAGTTTCTGTTTAGGGCCAAATAACATTCCAGTTTACTTTGTTTTTGTGTTGTTTCAGTCCAATAGGTCAGGTAGTTTTCTTTTTGTGCTTTAATCATTTGGTTGGGCCAGATTGTGTGGATGAGGGTGTCTGTGTCCTGAGGCTGATTATTGTTAGTCGTGTTAGTTTGTTTTTGCAGCCTCAGGATCAGCTGAATTAGGGGACTCTTCTCAGCGTTCACTTCATGGTTTTTAAGGGCTTTAAAATGGTAAGAGTTGGGGTCACTCATTTTTAGATGTTTCCAAAATTTGATGGCTCGTTTCTCAATGTGGATTAGTAAAGGGTATTGGCCTAATTCGGCCCTGCATGCGTTGTTCGGCGTGTTCCTCTGTACTCTCAGGATACTCTTACAGAACTCAGCATGCAGGGTTTCTATTGGGTTTTTGTCCCATTTGTCAAACTCATGGTTTAGGAGAGGACCCCACACTTCACTGCCATATAGTGCAATAGGTTCTATGACGGATTGGAATATTTTGAGCCAGATTCTGATTGGTATTTCAAATTGGATTGATTTTTTGATGGCATAAAAAGCCCTTCTTGCTTTCTCTTTCAGTTCATTCACGGCCAAGCTGAAGTTTCCGTTTGTATTGAATTTCAACCCGAGGTATGTGTAGTTGGTGGCATGATCAATTTTGGTCATACCAAGGGTGAAATTGTGTTTCTTTCCCTGACATCTGGGTCTCTTCTGGAATGTTAGTACTTTAGTTTTAGCCATGTTAATAGTCAGGGCCCAGGTCTGACAGAACTGATGCAGGATGTCCAGGTTCTGCTGTAGACCCTCTTCTGTTGGAGACAGCAGCACCAGGTCATCCGCATACAGGAGGAACTTTATAGAGGAGTCATGTAGTGTGAGACCAGGAGCTGCTGATTGCTCGAGGAGTTTCGCTAATTCATTGATGTAAATATTGAAGAGGGTCGGTGATAGTGGGCAGCCCTGTCTCACACCTCGCCCTTGAGTGAAGGACTCCGTTTGTTTATTGCCAATTTTAATTGAGCATTGATTGTTTGAGTACATTGTTTTAATTATGTTGTATGTTTTGCCCCCGATACCTGATTCTAGAAGTTTAGACAGAAGACCTTCATGCCAAATTGAATCAAAGGCCTTCTGGAAATCAACGAAGCAAGCAAAAATTTTAGTTTTGTTTTGATTAATGTGTTTGTCGATCAGGGTATGCAGGGTGAATATATGGTCTGATGTTCGATAATTTGGTAAGAATCCAATCTGACTTTTGCTGAGGGCATTGTGCTCTGTGAGGAAGTGAACGAGTCTTGTGTTGATGATGCTGCAGAACATCTTCCCCAGGTTACTGCTCACACAGATGCCTCTGTAATTGTGCGGGTCTGATTTGTCTCCACTCTTAAATATGGGCGTTATGAGTCCTCTATTCCAGGTGTCAGGGAAATGACCAACACTCAGAACCAAGTTGAACAGTTTCATTATGGCTAGTTTGAATTTGTGATTTGTGCTTTTAAGCATTTCATTTAGGATGCCGTCCGGTCCACTTGCCTTTTTTGTGGGCAGGGCCTGTATTTTATCTGTCAGCTCTTTTTCTGTGATTGGGTAATCTAACGGATTTTGATATTTGCCAATTATTTTTTCTATATGATTTAATTTTTCGAATATCTGTGTTTGTTCTATGGTCATGTTTAATTTGCTGTACAGTTTTTCAAAGTGATTTTTCCAGATGTCTCCGTCTTGTATAGTTGTTTGATCATGATTCTTTTTATTCAGGAGATTCCAGTTGTCCCAGAAACTGTTGGAATGGACAGATTCTTCAATAGTTCTGAGCTGATTCTGAATGTACTGTTCTTTCTTCTTTCTGAGTGTATTTTTATATTTTTTGAGCTCCTCACAATAATGAAGACGTAAATCTGAATCGTCTGGTTGTCTGTGCTTTTTTTTTGCCAGCTGTCTTAAATTTGTCTTTATTCTTTTACAATCCGAATCAAACCATTTTTCATTCTCTTGTTTTTGCTTATGAATTTTCTTAGAGGTTTTAAGATTAGATAGTGTTGCCAAATAATCAAATATGTAATTTATGTTTTCTACAGCCAGATTTACGCCATCTTCATTGTGAGGATAAATATTTTCATTAAAGTTGTCAATAAGCAAGCACACTTGGGGGTGGTCGAATGCGGTCAAGTATTTTTCAGTGCTGTTTTGGACCCATCTGTAGTTCTTTGTAATGTCATACAGCTTACTGGGTTGTGGATGTATGTTAGTATTTTCTGTCCTTTTTAGATACACAGTAATTTGGCTGTGGTCTGACAGGGGTGTTAGTGGTTTGACCGTGAATGCTCTGAAAGAGAATAGATCTAAATCTGTGATCATGTAGTCAACTGTTGAGCAACCATGAAATGAGCTGTAGGTGTATCTCCCCAGAGAATCCCCTCTCACCCTGCCATTGACGAGGTACAGACCGAGGCTTCGGCAGAGCTCAAGGAGCACTCTCCCGTTCTTGTTTACCTGGGAGTCAGAGTTATTCCTATGGAAATCAACACTGTTTTGTTGAAAGCTCTGTCCAAATATATAATTATTCCCGTTGTCAGGGGTGTAGTCGGGTAGGGATCCCGTCCTTGCGTTGAGATCTCCACAGATTAACACACTTCCCTGGGCCTGGAAGTGGTTGATTTGACTGTGGAGGGTCTCAAAGATGTTCTCATCATAGTAAGGAGATTCAGAGGGAGGAATGTAAAGAGCACATAAGAATATGTCTTTTGTAGTTTGACTGAGTTGATTATTGATTTTTAGCCAGATGTGGGATTCTTCTTTTTTGATTATTTGGATGTAATTATTAATTTCAAGCTTGTGCCAAATTATTATGCCCCCTGAATCTCTCCCACGTGTTATATTTTCATGTTTTTGGGACGATATGGCTATTTCACGATATCCTGGGGGACAAAGAGTGACCTCATCAGTTCTGCGCCATGTTTCCTGTAATATTATTATGTCTATGTCTAAAACACTTTTCTTAAAGTCCAGGGTTTTGACTTTACATCCAAAGCTTGAAGAATTAATGCCCTGGATGTTCCACAGTGTGATTGTCAGTGGTTTCATGTGGTCAAAAAAACAATTTTAACATTCTTCTAGAAAGAACCAACTCAACTTAAACCAGTTGAAAATCTATGTGCATTATGTAGCTAGATATACATATAGGCTACTTTTTACATGTTTTTATTATTGTTATTTTTTGAATTATTTATATTAGTGTAGTAGTTGTATCTGGTGTCTTACTCACGACTAGTCCATCAGCCGTGTGCAGATTAAGTGGAGCATGTCCTTGATCTCTCTGAGGTTAGTGCTGTGGGCGTCGTTTGGGCCTTTCAGGGCTGAAGCGTAGCTCCGCTGCTCCTGCTGCTCCGGCCTGTGGGTGTCTGGCTTCTGTGCTGGGGCTTCTCTGGGTGTTGGCTGTTTCCTCCGCTGCTGGGATGGGGGCTCCGGGTTCTGGCGTTGCTGCCGGTGGTCATGTGTGGGATGCGGGTGTGGGGGTCTGAAGCGTGGGTGCGGGCCTTCAGGATGGGGGTACTGATGGAGTCTCCAGGGCGCTGTAGTGTAGGGGTCAGCTGGGTGTGGGGGAAAGAGGCTGTGTGCTGGGGCTGGGATGAATCGTCTCTTTGGTTGAAAGTGGCTGGATTCTCTGTAACTCCTTGAGGGACTACTAGGGGTTCGGCCAAGGGCAACATCTTTAAGATTTCTTGCAAACACATTCACACTGTCTTTCCGTAGGTGGACATGGTCATGGAGATTGTGAATGTCCAGTGTTGGGTGATGTGCCAGATGGACGTTTGGCATTTCAGCACATCCACGCGAGATGTCTGTGTTGACTCTCTGTATAGTGCGGGGGTGGAAATCAGTTCTGGGTAGCATGGTGGAGATTATTATTTTTGATGTTGGGAACGTCTGTGTTGCTTTAGTTGCCACTTGTGTGACTGACTGTGCCACTCGTTCCTGTTGTGTCCTCAGGTCGTTTGTTCCCACATGAATGATGATGTGGCTGGGATCACCAAGTTTTTCTTTCTCAAGTTGTTGAAGGGCACTCTCTGTGTTTGGGCACCAAAGTTTCAGGGATTTTTGGTTGGGAAAGAGCTGTTTTTCATTTATGAATTTGCCATTTGAGTCGATTAGAATGACTATTTCTGCCTGGATGTGACTATGTGTGGTTTCTTGTTCTTGGCTGTAGGTGTCTATCTGTGCTGTGGGCGTCTCAGGGGCCGTCAGGAGGGGGTCTGCTGGTGTCTGGGTGGCATTAGAGCTCGGCTGTGTGATGGTTTCTGTCTGCTCTCTCAAACTTTGCATTTCTCTGTCTCTGAAGATCAGCTCCTCTCTGACACTTTTC
This sequence comes from Pseudorasbora parva, assembly GCF_024679245.1. NCBI lineage: Eukaryota > Metazoa > Chordata > Actinopteri > Cypriniformes > Gobionidae > Pseudorasbora > Pseudorasbora parva. The sequence goes on along the minus strand of NC_090178.1, from coordinate 29,330,737 downwards.
AGCTCACTGTTCAGGGTCTCTCTGTCCTGCTGCAGCTTTTTTATTTCTCCTCTCAGCTCCTCAACACTAGTTGTAAAGTCTCTGGTGAGCTGGTGAAGTTTGTTTTCCAGGTGTTGTATGCGCTGATTGGATGTTGTCTGTGAGAGCACCAGTTCTCTGAGCTCCACCAGCTCCACCTCCTGTAGGGACAGACTGCTGCGTATCTGTGTGACTGACAGCTCCAGCTGCGAATCACAGTCCAGGAGAGGCTCCTCCTCCTCTAGCTCTAGCCCCGCCCCTGAGCTCACAGGCTCAACATGGCTGCCTGCTCTCTCTGTCTGTTTCTCACTCTCTGCCAGTGCTTTGAGGCTGTTAAAGTTGGCCTGGACAGAGCTGAGACAAACTTCATTCCCTTGAAACATTATTGTTCCATTGTGGTATATATTTACAGTCAGATATGCTTTGTCTCCTTCTTCTTCGTAAATTCGAATTTGCCTCCCATTACAGATGCCGTGTTTTGTAAAGTTCTTGTAATAATTGCAGATCACTGTGTGCCAAGCATTGCAGTTTTCTGTGTAGAGCAGTAGGTTAGTGATAGTGGATTTGTCTCCTTTTTGGAAACAGTCAGCCATTAAAGTGTCTGGGTTTTTCTTGAGTAGGTTATGTTTATATGTTTTCTTGTCTTTTGCGGTCTTTATCTTCTGAGGGAAAGTGATGGCTCGGGGGAGGGGCGTGGCTGCCTCTGTTCCCTCCATTCCAACTGTCACTGCTGTCACTCACTCTCTGCTATGCTGTTAGTTTAGCTAATTTAGCTTTAGTCAACAAGTTACTCGTCTCTTTCTTATCTTATTATGTTTTACTGCTGAAAATAGTGTAGTTGAAGGTGGTAGCTTTCCTTGCCTGTTTGTTGATTGGAGTTTTCTTCTTCTGTGCAGGTCTGATCCTCCTTGATGTTCAGATGCTGCTGCTCCTTCGTTGCTTAAACTCAGAATGTAGTGTTTTTAAAAAGAAAAAAGCTGATCTACAGTTATCCTGTGATTCTTTCTATTTTTATTTTCAATTTATTGTAGGGTTTGTCGAGTTTGGTTCTCTCTAGAGTTGAAAAAATTGTTAAATTTTAAGAGCTCAAGTGGAGCATGACTGTCTCATCTCTCTCTCTCTCTCTCTCTCTCTCTCTCTCTCTCTCGCTCTCTCTCTCTCTGCTGTGTGACTTTTCTCAGACTTATGGTTTGACTCATGAACAAAAGCCTGAAGAATCAACATTTTCATAACACTCTCTCTTTCACAGGTATTAGGTCACTACATCCGCCGACAGCAGGATCCAGAGACCTTTATCAATGAGATAAAGGACATTGCCAGTGACCCCGATGAGAAATACTTCTTCAATGTGACGGATGAAGCTGCTCTAAATGACATTGTAGATGCTTTGGGAGATCGCATTTTTAGTCTAGAGGGTAAGAAGGAGATTCATTCTCAATGACCATAGAAAAAAACAGATTTCCTTCCTTTAAAGAGCAACTGTGGTTCTTTGACATAAAAAAAAGAAAAATCAGATTTCCTTTTCATTGAAGATGTTGATGTTGTTGTTTTCGACATATTTGGAAAAGTTACTAGCAAGTACACATGCATTATTTATTAAATTCATACATCTGTATGTGTTTCTTAAGTCTCCAAATACTTTTGGAGCTATTGTATATCATCTGATAGCAGAACTGGTATTTACCATGGTCCAGTTTTTCAGTCACTCATTTAGACATAAAGTGCCTAATTAGGAATGAGTATGCTGTGAGATATTTTACCAAAACATTTTAAATAAAAAATTAGTAGGTGACAGACATCACGAAAAAAGGGAAAATACAGGACAAGTTGTCTTTTCATAAAAATAATTCCCTTAAGAACAGCATGTGACGCTTGTGCCACCTTGATTCTGTGGAAAGCCAAGCAGGAAGGATGGAAGGGAGGAGATGAATGACCTTAAAGTTGGCACAGCTGTGCATACACAGGACTCATAGGTTATGAACAGGAAGAAATATGATTAGCCAAGGCTGTGCACTAACTGAAATTCATATTGCATGTAGCTTATATTATACAGTCAACTATCTTGTACTGCCATATTGTATTGGTAATATTTAACTTGGTAACCATATTCCATATTTCAGTATGTTTCTCCAGTTAAGCAGATTTCTGTACAACTACAGATTTTTTTTAATGTATGTAAAAGAGGTCTTGGTAACACTTTAGTATGGGGAACACATATTCACTATTAACTATGACTTTTGCCTCAGTAAACGCCTACTTTACTGCTTATTAATATTAGTATTAGTTTTTATAGCATTTAAGTTTAGGTATTGAGTAGGGACATAGAAAGGGACTAATATCCTAGCAATATGCATGCTAATAAGCAACTATTTAATAGTAAGAATTGAACCCTGAAATAAAGTGTTACTAAAAGCCTCTTATACCTACCAAGCTACATTTATTTAATGAAAAATACACTAGAAACAGTAATAATGTGATATATTATTACAATTTAATATAACTGGTTTCTGTTTTATTGTAATTTCAAATATAATTTATTCTTGTGATGAAAAAGCCTGCACGATTTCAGTGTCACATGATCCTTCACAAATCATTCTAATATCCTGATTTGCTGCTCAAGAGACATTTCTGATTATTATAAATGTTGAAAACTGTTTTGCTGCTTAATATTTTTGTGCAAACTGATACAATTTTTAATTATCATTCGATTAATTGAAAGTTCAAAAGAACAACATTTATTTGAAAGAAATCTTTTGTAAAATTATAAATGTCTTTACTATCACTTTTGATCAATTTAATCCTTCCTATTAATTTACAGTGGTGTAATTCAATGATAATGTGTTGTGCTGTTACAGGGACCCTGGGATACAATGAAAGTGCCTTTCTCATGGAAATGTCTCAGATTGGTTTTTCGACACACATTTTGGATGTGAGTATCAATGAACTCTATCTCCATGTGTATTTGTGCCTATTCAAATATTTGAAATGATAAACTGAGTATAGAACATGCAATCATGCTATAATGTGCTATATTATTTTGGACTGTAGGATGGCATCTTGTTTGGAACGGTGGGAGCATATGACTGGGAGGGAGGTGTCCTGAAGGTGAGCAAAGATGGGCAGATTATGCCCTCACGAGAGGCCTTCGAGAAAGAGTTCCCACTGGAGCTGAAGAACCATGCAGCCTATCTAGGTAAAGTTTCACTTCATAAAACCAACCACCAAATAAACATTCCTCTACATTAACATAACATACAGCTATTTATTAATATTTATTAATGGTTGTCTGTATGTAAATCTGTTGCAGGCTACACAGTGTCATCGGTGGTTGTAGGTGACTGGAGGAGGTTGTATGTTGCTGGTGCGCCCAGATTCAACCACAAAGGAAAGGTCATCTTGTTTGACCTCACCCCTGAAGGCGATGTCATAATCACACAGGCCTTAAATGGAGAACAGGTGGCAATCTCTTCTTCATCGCTACATTTATTTACACTGACACTCTTCACACACACACACACACACACACACACACACACACACACACACACGCACACACACACACACACACACACGGTCTCTGGTACAGCACAGATGAGATCTTCATCAAAACCTTTGCATGAATTCAAGTTCTTTGAGTTTTGCAATATCCTTCTTTTCTTAGTTGATCTGTTATTGCTTTTCGTCTCCCTGCTTCTTCTTTTACACATTCCTGCTCTCTCACAATTAATGAGTTTATTTTTATATTAAACAAAAGCAAACGAGTTTCATTTTCTCAGGCCACTCCTAAAATTTAAGTGATTCTCAGAACAAAATCCCGATTCAGGGTTCCCACAGTCATGGGAAACCTGGATAAATAAGGGGACTTTTAAATTGGTGTTTCTAGGCCTGGAAAAGTCACAGAAATCAATCAAATCTTAAACATTTCTATAATAAATGTACATTTATCTAAAATATTGAATCAGCTAGATATTGCTTTTGTTTAGAGCGATTATAAAGTAAAACTTGCTTGCAAACTTTGATATGTGAAAGATTTGTTGTTGATTTCAGTTCTTTTTGCTGAATCATTCAAATGGGTTCACATAATTAGTCTAAATTATTAATTAAAGTATCGGACTAATTCAATAGGAGTTTAAAAAATTCTTAGCAGTCCAATGAGTAGAAAGGTCAATGAAAAATGATGGATGATATTCACACTTATCATTTTCAATTTATATATGAATGCTACCTTAAAATATTAGATATGTAGTGTGCTTGCTCATTTCCTCTATTTTTACATTTAGATTACCTTTTAAAATTTCATCTTTATCAGACATATACTACCATTCAAAAGTTTGAGGTTGGTAAGATATTTTGAAATCTCTTGTTTCTCTTTAAGTGTCACATGAGCCTTCAGAAATCATTCTAATATGATGAGTTGCTGCTCAAGAAACATTTCTGATTATATTGAAAACCGCTGTGCTTCTTAAACTTTTTGTGGAAACTGCGATACATTTTTTCAGAATTCTTTGATGAATAGAAAGTTCAAAGAACAACATTTGAAATAGAAATATTTTCTAACATAATAAAGTCTTTTATGATATTTATGTTTCAATTAATACATCCTTGCTGAATAAAATGATTAATTTCTTTAAAAAAATGCACTCACCCAAAAATGCACTCACCCCAAAAATGCACTCACCCCAAATGCACTCACCCCAAACTTTTGAACTGTGTACATATTTCAATATGTCATTTATCAGTTATCACCCATAACATCAAAATAATTATTGTTTTATCATATCCATAATATTGGTGCATCCCTAATGAAAATACATTCAAGAAGTGTGGGAATCTTTAGAAAGCCTAACATCTTTACTCTCTCTGTCCAGATTGGCTCATATTTTGGAAGTGAGGTGTGCGTGGTGGATGTGGATCAGGATGGAATAACAGATATCCTGCTCATAGCTGCTCCAATGTTCCTGGGAGCAGGAAACAAAGAAACAGGCAAAGTTTATATCTACTGTCTGGATGGGGTGAGAACCACAGTGGCTGTGCTGTTTGTGTGATGTAAATGTGAATGTGAGAGACATACTGAGAAAGATTCAGTATCAAGCGTATTGGCATGATCCCAGACTGTGTTCCTTGGTCCTGTGTGGACTTATGTTATTGCTTGTTCTGCACCATGTTTTGTAATCCAGACAAGACCAGGGGAACACAGGCCGGGATCATGCCAGATATTCACCAGGGCAAATCCCCTTTGATGCTAAACAATTTATTCCACTTTTTGGTATCAAACTTATTCCATTTCAGTTATAAATGTACAAACCTGATTCCAAAAAAGTTGGGACACTGTACAAATTGTAAATAAATACAGATTGCAATTATGTGGAAGTTTCAAATTTCATAATTTAATTTAAATTACAACAGCGACGACATACAAATGTTTAAACTGAGAAAATGTATCATTTAAAGAGAAAAATAAGTTGATTTTAAACTTAATCAACAAATCTCAAAAAAAGTTGAGAACAAGGCCAGGTTTACCACTGTTAGGCATCCCCTCTTCTTTTTATAACAGTCTTTTTATAACAGGGACTGAGGAAAAAAGTTGCTCAAGTTTAGGAATAGGAATGTTGTCCCATTATTGTCTAATACAGGCTTCTAGTTGCTCAACTGTCTTAGGTCTTCTTTGTTGCATTTTCCTCTTTACGATGCAGCAAATGTTTTTTATGGTGAAAGATCTGGACTGCAGGCTGGCCATTTCAGTACTCGGATACTCCTTCTACACAGCCATGATGTTGTAATTGATCCCGTATGTGGTCTGGCATCTGCCATTGTGGAAAATGCAAGGTCTTCCCTGAAAGAGACAATGTCTGGATGGGAGCTTATGTTGTTCTAGAACTTGGATATATATTTCAGCATTGATGGTGCCTGCCCATGCCACATGTACTCATGCAACCCCATATCATCAGAGATGCAGTCTTCTGAACTGAGCGCTGATAACAACTTGGGTTGTTCTTGTCCTCTTTAGTTTTCCACTTTGCCGCAGTCCAGTTTAAATCTACACTATGTAACTTTTCCGTCCGCTCGAGGTCACCTATTCAAAACAAAGGCATAGTTTGATGATGCCAAGTTTGAGCGCAGAATCTTGGGACATGTGGTTTTCACCTCATATCCAGTGGAAAAGAATCAGGATCTGCAGCATTGGGGAATTGGTGATCCTCTGCCTATCTTGACTTCTGAGTGACACTGCCTTTCTGAGAGGCTCTTTTTATACCCAATCATGTTGCCAATTTTCCCTAATAAGTTGCAAATTGGTCCTCCAGCTGTTCCTTATATGTACATTTAACTTTTCTTGCCTCTTATTGCTACCTGTCCAAACTTTTTTGTAATGTGTAGCTTTCCTGAAATCCAAAATGAACTAATATTTGCCATGACTTTTTAAAATGTCTCACTTTCAACATTTGATGTTATCTATATTCTATTGTGATTACAATTTTTTGATTTGTTTAAAGTTTATGAGATTTGTAAATGATTGCATTACTTTATTATTTGCAATTTGTACAGTGTCCCAACTTTTTTTGGATATATATTATATGTATAAATATTATAAATAAATCCAGCTCCCCACTATCTCTCACTGTTTCCATATCTGCCTCTCTCTACCAGGATGGTTTTGCACCAAACGGTACGCTGCATTCTCAGAAGAAGGCACAGGATGCACGCTTTGGTTATGCTATGGCTGTAGCCACTGATTTAAACCATGATGGATACGCTGACCTGCTGGTGGGAGCTCCGCTAGAGGATGACCACCAGGGAGCTATTTATATTTACCATGGTGACGAATACTACATCATACCACAGTACAAACAAGTAAATAAACCACTATTTCATGTGTACAGCCAAATTAGGCAATCTGGAATAATATTTATTTAAATAAAGTTTTAAGTAAAAAAGTTTATATTAAAAAAGTATGACTGCACTGAAATTGTTCTGACAAGCATTTAGTTATTTAAATTGTGAGAATGTACACTACCGTTCAAAATGTTTGGGGCTGGTAAGATTTATTGTGATTTATTTGTTATGATTTATATTTGATCAAAATTGTGATCAAGAAATATTATTATTAATGTTTTCAGTTGAATTTGCAGCAGTCATCATTACTCCAGTCTTCAATGTCACATGGTTCTTCAGAAATCATTCTAAATGCTGATTTGCTGTTCGGGAAACATGTCTTACTGGTCACATTTTACCATAAGGTTTCATTAGATAACATTAGTTAACACTAACTAATAATGAACTGCACTTCTACAGCATTTTTAATCTTTGTTAATGTTAATTTCAACATTTACTAATATGTTATTTATTAAAATCAAAAGTTGTATTTAAACAGCTGTGTTTTTTAACTAACATTAACAAATATTAACAAAAATACAGTAACAAATGTATTGCCCATGGTTAGTTCATGTCAGTTAATACATTAAATAATGTTAACAAATTAAACCTTATTGTAATATGTTACTTTATTATAATCAATGTTGAAAACAAATGTGCTGCTTGAGTTTTGTGGAAACTGTAATACATTTTATGTTTCTTCGATTAATAGAAAGTTCAAAAGAGCAGCATTTATTTGAAATATGTGACACTGCTGGACCACAAAACCAGTCATACGTCACACAGGTATATGTGTGGCAATAGCCAACAATACATTGTATGGTTCAAAAGGATCCATTTTTCTTTTATGCCAAAAATCATTAGGATTTTAAGGTAAGATCATGTTCCATTAAGATATGTTGTAGATATGTTTCTCTTGTAAATATATAAAAAATGTATTAGTATTAGTAATATGCATTGCTAAGGACTTTAAAGGTGATTTTTCTCAATATTTGATTTTTTTGCACCCTCAGATTCCAGATTTTCAAATAGTTGTAAAAATGGGGTCCTCGGGTCCTTTCCTAACAAACCATACATCAATGGAAATATTATTTAGTCAGCTTTTAGATATAAATGACTGGTTTTGTGGTCCAGGGTCACACATAATTATTTTTATTTTTTATATTTTTTATATTATAAATGTCTTTACTGTCACTTCTGATCAATTTAATGCATCCTTGTTGAAAAAAAATCTGACTGACCAATTTTTTTGAATGGTAGTGTAAAACTACTGACCACCTTTATTAGTGGTCTTAGACTTTTAGACCCCATATTACCTTAAATTTATACTTCACACACTAATAACTCGCTCTTTCTCTCTCTGTAGCGTATCCCAGGCTCCTCTCTCTCTGCAGGGCTGCAGTATTTTGGCCGTAGCTTGAGTGCTCAGCTGGATCTGGATGGGGATGAGTTACTGGATCTTGCTGTGGGAGCACAGGGCACTGCCGTCCTGTTGAAGTACTCTATGCCTCATTACAATCTTGTGTTTTTATGCATTGTCTAAATGCTGCCATTACACAAGTCAACAATTCATTACATTAAATTGTGTGTCAAACAGTAGTATAAAGTCAGGTCTGATTATGAACCGTGGTGACAACTTGCTCACCTCCTGACCTCTGTCTGTACTCTGCAGGTCACTCAGTATAGTACAGATAAACGTCAGCATGTCCTTCCAGCCACACTCCATAAATGTGATCCAGAAGAACTGCCACAGGGCTGGCCGAGACTCTGCATGCCTTAACGCCACGGTTTGCTTCCTGGCCCTGTCTCGCTCTCCTGGCTCTTATGGCACATATTTTGGTAAAGTGTCATGTAACCAGAAACACTCTTTTTACATTTAACTTTTTCATTGCTGCACTAAATTCTGTTTATGTACGGCAGCTCTATCAATAGCGACTATGGTATGCTTCCTAATGTTCCACATCTGCTTATTTGAATAGATATGCAGATGGGGGCCGTGTTGGATGACAGAAAGATCTCAGCTCGTGCTCTATTCGACTACAACTCCCAGCGGCAGACCCTTATGGGCGTCAGTGTTCGTGTGGGGCAGACCATGTGCTATACGCTACCATTTCATGTTTTTGTAAGTCCAAATGTCTTTCAAAAATCGATGAAGCAAAGGATAATGTACAATTAGCTGGTCGATATCATAAAAAGGGGGTTATTTTGCCCTAATGGCTGCATTATCCTTCTCATTACATGACTACTTACTGATTGTTTACAAGAAAAATGGTTCTTCTCTCTCTTTCACACTTACTCTGTACATCTAGGATACAGCTGATTACATCCGACCAATCAGCTTCACTTTGCGCTTCAAAATCAATGACACAGACAGCGGCCCGGTACTGGACGAAGGCTGGCCAACAACATTCAAGAAGTCTGTGAGTGCTATTCAATAACACTATTCCCTTTTGAAAATGGGAATATAAAGGAATGTTGCATGTACAAGGTGGATGAAGGTTTTTTTTTTTTCATCTTACAGCTGTTTTTTAACATATTTTTTGATCTCTTTCTCTTTGCCTTTAGATCCCATTTTTCAAAGACTGCGGGGAGGATGATGTATGTGTACCTGATCTGGTTTTACAGGCCCATATGGACATTTCTGGAACCAGGTGAATACTACTCAACTACTGTGACTATACATTTGAACATACTATCAGAAATACTTAGTTCAATCCCTTGTGCAATGGTAATATTTAAAACAAACAGTTTAGAGTAACTGACTACTAAAACTGAAACGATTGTGTTGTGCATGTAAGTTCAATGCTGCTCTTATCTGTTCTTGTAGGCAACAACCATATGTTTTACGCAGTCCTCGGCGTCGGCTTGCAGTAGAAGTGCAGCTTCAAAATCAACTGGAAAATGCTTATAACACTAGTCTCACTCTTTATTACTCCAGAAACCTGCATTTCAGCAGCCTGAGTATACGGGTACCAACACGATCTCTCCCTCTTAAAACATAAAAGCATATCATATTATCATTTACTAAAAAAAGATTATAATTATGTATACAAAATACACATTAACGTTAAATAGTTTAGGATCAGAAATTAATTTTTTTAAGAAATGAATACTTTTATTCAGCAAGGAGGCATTAAATTGATCAAATAAAGACATTTATAGCATCATTTTGTTTAAGAATCTTGAAAAAATGGATCACGGTTTCTCCAAAACATTAAGCAGAACTGTTTTTGACACTGAAATTATGTGGAAATGTTTCTTGAGCAGCAAATCAGGATATCAATAATGATTTCTGAAGGATCATGTGGCACTAAAGATTGGCATAATGAGGCTGAAAATGCAGCATTGGATCACAGGAATACATTACATTTTAAAATATATATTTAACTGGAAAACAGTCATTTTAAATTGTAAAATATAATATGTAATATTACTGTTTTTACTCTATTTTTTATCAAATAGTTGCAGCCTTGGTGAGCATAAGAGAATTCTTTAAAAAAAAAAACATTTAAAAAAACTGTTGTAATTATTTAAACACAATGTTATTTATTCAGAAGTACAGTATATTCCACTGTCTCATAAACTGCATTTTATCTGACCTCTTCATTTCTCTTTCAGCCTCATGTTTGTCTTATTGTCTCTCTGTAGGAAGATGCCCAGTTTAAGATTGAATGCACGGCTCTAAGCTCAAACAGTCACTCCTGTAATGTCAGTTACCCAGTGTTCCGCTCTCACTCGAAGGTAAGGCTCAGGAAGAAGAAAGGTGTGTCGTCATGATTCATTAAAAGCCGTTTTGGTTCATTGACCAGTGATTCTCCCAACTGAATTTTTTTTCTCAGGTGAAATTCATGTTGGAATTTGAGTTCAGTTGTACATCTCTCATCAGTAAGGTCCAGATGAAGCTTGTTGCTTCCAGGTACACGCACAACTTTAAACCATTAGCTAACAGTACTATCCAAGGATGTTATGCACATGTAATTTTGAGGGGTTACCAGGGTGGTCATTGCTCACTTGGTGCCCTAGAAAAAATAATGACCAAATAAAAACAAAATATGTTGATCGGAAAAATAGCTTTGTGGGCAGCACTCTGACATATGTACAAGTTAAGTTTATAATTAAAGGTGCCCTAGAATGAAAAATTGAATTAACCTTGCCATGGCAAAATAATAAGAGTTCAGTACATGGACATCACATACTGTGAGTCTCAAACATCATTTTCCTCCTACTTCTTATGTAAATCTCGTGAATCCAAAACAAAAAGTGCTTCTCAACATAAACCCAACCGTGACGCAAGCATTGGGGATCATTTATTTGCACGCCCCCAACATTTGCATCTGTCCAAACATCTTCATTGTCAGGTGGAAATGGAGCGAATCATCAAAACAAGCTGCTCATGGACACACATCATGTTCCAGGCTACTAAATAGTGTATCTAATAACAAAGGGTAATATTATTTTGTATTACAAAATACAAGCGTAGATACTTTGCTCAGATCGTTCACTCGATCCTTCTAGCAAACGTCACCTTTTCCACCATATAAGTTAAAACGATAGTCATTTGACAAGGCTATTCATTTTGTAAAAATATAAGTTATATATTTATATTTTTTTGAGAACTGAAGTATGGTGTTTCCTATGATGTTTTTGCCTGTTTGTATTTCAGATTAGGGTACATCACAGTCACTGCGTAACGTTAGCCTACATTATGACTAACGTTATATAAACATGCAATATCGTTGACGAAAAAATACAAGTCTAAAATGTAGACTGAATGACACTTTAAGCAGAACATCTCAAATGGAGATTGATAAAATGCCGCTTACTTGGTTATTGGTGTTTTCAGATGCGCGAGAGAGAGCTTGCGCATATGTTTAGGTAAAAACCGGAGAGTATACGGGTTTCTTTTCACAGAAAATCATTTTGGGGGGATTTAATTACTGAAATCTGGCAACCGCACGAACGAGAGCTCTTTCTCACGCGCGGATGATCTGAAAATACCAAATAAACAAGTAAGCTGCATTTTATCAATCTCCATTTGAGATGTTTTGGTTAAAGTTTCATTTAGTCGGTCTGTGTTCTGTCAGGACGGTCAGGACTCACAAGCCGCTTCACTGAACTGATGTGAGCTGCTGAAACAAGCCAATCAGAGCAGAGCACAACATTAATATTCATGACCCTTCCAAATAAGGCAAAAACAGTGCATTACATCCTAGGGACAATTTATATGGTTGTAAATGGACCTGTAAAACTGTATCTGGACAATTTTTTCCTTAAATAGGCCACATACACTCTATGTAGATATCAGAGAACAATTTAACATACTGTTTCAAATCATTATAGGGCACCTTTAAAGGACAGTCGGTAATCACCATGCATTTAACCTAAAACAAGTGTGCAACTTAATCATCTGACATTTTTGGCACAAAAAAAAAGGCATGACACTTCTGTGCCATTCTGCTCACAGTGCACCAGTATCTGTAACTTTTGAAAATACACATTCAAAGATGTAAATAAAAGTATCTGTTCATATGTTAAAATGTATACTAAATGTGTATATGTGTGTTGCTACAGTGACAGTGTGGAGAATGAAAGCACATTGTCGGACAACAGTGTTCAGTTACAGAGTATTGTACAGTACGAGCCTGATCTCTTCATCACAAGGTTAGTTACTTAATATACTGATCCAGAACACTAATACTAATAACAATAATAATGATGATGATGATGATGATGATGATGATGATTATTATCATTACTATTATTATTTTGAAAAATACAGTAATTAATAATATAATTTAAAATATGATACATACCGGTAATTTGAATAGCAAAAATGTTTGTATTATTATTATTAGCATGTACTAATAAAAATACTTATTATAATATTTAAATATACTACTACTACTACAATTTCAAAAACTACTACTAATTATAATTGATATATTATTATTATATTTATTAATATTTAATATTTATTATTATTACTATTTTATCATTCAAACTAAAAGTTAGTATTATCATAATGCTAGAACAAAAATAATAATGAAAATACTACTACTACTACTACAAAAACAACTACTACTAGTAATAATAATATTAAATGCTATTATTATAACAAAAATATTGTTGGCATTATTATTATTGTCTTAATTATTACTATTTTGTTAGATTATAATTATTTTAACAAAGTATTGTTATTTTATTATTTTTAGAATAAAAATGGGGGGGACTACAATTACTACTACTATTATTATTACTACTAATAATAATATAATATTTATTTTATTATTATCATGTTATTTCCTTTTTGTATTTCCCAACTTCACCTTTCACACCTAATTACAACCTCAAAACTGTATGCATGTTCAGTGTACAATATCCATATGTGAAGGCTTCTTTTGGTTCAATTCACCGCAGTGACTCTAACCTGAACCGCTATGAGGTCCATCCGACCAGGACATTGTCAGAAGGGACAGGACCTGAGTTCTTCACACAATTCAGGGTGGGTGAAATTAAACCTGATAGGCTCATCAGTCTCTGTTCAAAATCAAATAAGAAAGTTAATGACTACATGCGACTATGTTTTTTGTTATCAGGTGCAGAATCTGGGCTGTTACGCTGTCAGAAATCTAGAGCTGAGCGTCAATTTGCCCTCCATGGCTTCAGGAGACAGAGTTTTCGCGACTGTGGTTGATGCATTCTCTCATAATGTTAGTATCTCCTTTCTGGCTTTCGTAAAAGCTTTATTTAATTGTTTATATATTCTTATACACTTTTTAGTTCTTGTAAAGTTGATGTTTTGTCTGCATTTATTTGTAGGCTTCAGGTGTGAACTGCAGTATAGTCAGTGATCTTTCAAAGTTAAAGTCCAGTCAGAGAGATGTACGTCCACTTCACCCGGAAGACATGAAGAAAACTGAACTATTGGTGAGAACACAGACACTATGTTCACACAGTATGGTTATAAAAGAGATTGAAAACCGAATAAGGGAAGTTAACTCCATTAAGTTTTTACGGCTTACAACCAAATTTTGCGAGCGAGTTCAGTTGATTTGTGCTGAACAGACTTACATCTTGAAATCTCTGCTGTCAAATTGCTTATGTTAGAGTTGTTATAGTATATGTTTTATTAGACATGTAAAATATATTTGTAGAATAGCGTGGGCATTATGGTACCGGGAAAGTTCAGTGTCTTATCTCAGCATCGGTGCACAGTGGAGAAATACCCACAAGTCACTAATCAAGCTACTCTATTCTGTTTACATGTGATGTACAGTATATGGGATTAAATATGTTTTTAAATAAGATGTCAGAAGATTTGAGAATTAATTGTGGCAAGCAACTTGGATGAGCTAAGCCCTTGGAAAGTGCCCAAAAATACACTTAACAGTATTAGGTAATGGGTTGTAAACAGGTTGTAAGAAACTGTATAAGAATGAGTATTTGTAATGAGACAGTCGAGGATCAACTGGCATCTTGACGTTTTTGACTGGACCACTAAAGTCTAAGTCTTGATTTGCTAAGTGGAAAAGACTTCATTATTTCATAGTCAACCTCTTTTTGTCTGGTTGGAAAGTGAGTCCTGTTAAAGGGTTAGTACACCCAAAGATGAAAATTCGGTCATTTACTCACACTGATGTTCCAAACCCATAAGACTTTTGTTCATCCTCAGATCACAAATGATGATCTTTTTGATGAGAGCTTTCTGTTCTTCCAATGGCAGCAACGCAACTGACACTTTGACACTTCAAAAAGTTCATAAAGAGATCGTAAATCTAATCCATATGAATTGTTGTTTAGTCCAAATTTTCTGAAGAGACATGAGTTTTGGAACGACGTGAGGGTGAGTAAATGATGACAGAATTTTTTATTTTTGGGTGAACTTAATTGGAGGAGAATGAAAATAAAATTTAAAATGTTTCCTGAAAATAATTTTGTTTTCATTTTTAGAATTGCACTTCCTCATGGTGTGTGGAGGTCGTGTGTCACGTCCAGCAGTTACTGAAGGGAGAAACAGCCTTGATCCGCATCACCAGAAGAATACACGACAACTTCTTTAGACAGGTGACATCTCTCACACTTATGGTATTCACACACACACACTCGCACGCACGCACGCACGCACGCACGCACACACACACACACACACACACACACACACACAAACTCTTTTTAATAGTGCCGGCAGATGGTTGCAGAGGTCAATAGAAAGACAAAATATGCACTAGGATCTGTTTGTGTTTCAGTCTCTAACCTCTAACTCCTGTGTGCTTCTGGCAGGCCAAGTTTAAAGCAGTGACGATTGTGGGCTCTTACCAGCTGTCTGCTCGCGAGTCCAATCTAATTACAATGGGAAATGCTGCCCTCTTGAGGGAGGTGAGAGAACTACAGACATAACCTCATAAGTCATTCTCTAAAAAAGGTGTTCGATTTACATGATTTAATCAAGTACATCTGTCCCACATAAATCAAGTTAAACAATTAATATTATGGAATAAGTCATAATTAAGTGACTCAATAAAGTACCAAAGTGATTTAAAATGACTCCCTGACAGGATTAAGTGAATACGTATCATATATTTTTATGTCCTATGCTATGATGGATTTTTTTGGCTGCTTCCAAAAGCTTAAAAATGCTGTCTTCAGAGGATGCCGAGGTAGGAAGGCAATCAGTGCACATCCGAATCCAATGTTAGCTTCACTTCCTGTTCTCATCTCATGAGAGACCTTCATCTGATCGAGTTTTGCAGCATAGATGTATCCTTCGCTGCCTTTGATATCCCACAATCCTGTGCGTTCCATTCTGTGAGAGTTGAGCTAAAAAAATAAAGATGGCATCTGAAAGTTGCGATTGGTAGTCAGTTTGTGTGTAACTGCATAAATGACGTTTTTCACTACTGGTCGATTCTTGCACAAAAATACTATTGTACTGCTTGCCTAGTTCTCCACAAAAAAACTTCTGCACGGAAACGCTGCCTTCAAAGTCACTGCCTAAAGCTGCTAGGCAACAAGTCAGCTTCTTAAGTTTACGAATGCAGTCATAAGATTGTACTTCTAAGTATACAAACTATTGACTAGCAATAGCACAAATTAGCATGCTAAGTCTAAATAATTAATCATTACTTAAGCAAAGCAGAACTGCCATTTGTTGTCCACAGCCTAAGCAAATACTCCACTCATCTTCACAATGGTACACACCCCAATCATAACACAATTGAACATTAAACACTATCAAGTCTCCCCCCTTTCTTATCTAGCTCAAAAACATGTAAAATAACACTTTGTTTTTATTATTATTATTATCCCATTAAGTCCCAAGCAAAGCATTCTGGGAACCAGTTTAAGAAGTCACATTTTAGAGAATTACATTAATCAAAAGCATATAAATCATTTTTGATTGCATAGATCACAATTAATATGATTGAGTACATTGGACATTACGTGTTTTCCTGTTTTTTCAGTTATGTACAGGGGTTATGTAAAAGTGTGAGACCACTTGTGAAATGTTTACATTTTATTTATTTTTCCCCATCACATATTATATTTCAAGCATGACAATTAAAGTGAACATTAGAATAAAATAATGATCACAAACTTGTTCAGTGACCTAGATTTTTATTTTATTTATTTTTTGCTAAATATTAAAGCCTTACATTCTGAATGTAAGATTTTAAACGTTTAGAAACCCACTGTGCACAAAATCATGTTTTGATTTTAAAAACTCCTTACCTTAAAGTCCACTAACGTGCACATGTAAACTCTCTCGCTGTCTCTGTATCTGTTTGTATAGACAGTTTTGGAAGTGCTGAAGGGGCGTTCGATCCCAATTTCTCTCTGGATTCTGATTGGCAGCATCATTGGAGGACTGCTGCTCCTTGCACTCTTAGTATTCGTTCTTTGGAAGGTACGGGTATACAACTTTAAACAAGCAGGTGCACTGCAGAGTGGTTATATCTGAAGTAAATTAGTGCTCAATACACTGAAAAAACACTTTACTGAATACTAGCACTCGGCAGTCTTAACCAAGGTTTTGAATGTTTCTTCACAGTTGGGGTTTTTCACAAGAAAACAGAGGAAGGACGAGGATGAGAACGATGACTGACACTGCAGCACATATTGAAGTTTCCTTTACAACAAGGAAATATGTCATTACTTCCCCTTTGAGACACGATTCTGCTCGAGGACCACAACCGATCAATTATCAGGTCCAGGTGGAATCTACAGACTTCTTTTTGTGTGCTGATTTTGAGGAGAAATTTGCAGAATGGATTTAAGCCTGATAAAATATTATAGATGGAGCTGAGAGCACTAAACAAATGTGCCAAAATAATAAACACGCAAAGGGGCGCAGGATGTGTAAAACTTGGAGAATGACGGGTGTATCAGTTATTGCGGTTCAGTCGAGTCTATTATTTACTTTCCTGCTCTGCCGGGTCACAGGGTCTCACACCTAACATTTTATTTGGATTCTGTTGAGGCAATAAAACGCATAAATCCCAGGATATCATAAAAGAGAGAAAAAAAGGTTATCTGGGACTGGGAGATTCTCTGGCTTCACATCATTGCATTGACGAACCGGAAAACAAGCAAATGCACTATTTGTAAAAATAATGAAATGTGTATTTAAGTTGAAAACATTGTATAATGCTGTGATTTTGCCAAGACATATTCCTGGATTAACATATTTTGTTGATCCTGGAACAAAATTTCTGTATGACCCATAAGTTATCCCTAAAATCATAGGGAAATGATAACACTGATGTAGAAGCACCTAACTCTGCTTTTAAGCCTAAACTTGATATAAACTGTAAACTTGTTAGTTTCAAAGACTGATCCAGGAACATGTACTTTGTAAAATCACATTCATCACAATTTAAAGCAATCAGTTTATTTAATTTGTTTCCTTAACAGAAATTTCAGTCGCCATTTAATGTACAGGTTTGAAAATGTTTTTCATTTTTTGACAAATTATTAAATAAAAATAAACATTATAAAAAGAATTCCATCTTTATTTTTTCCCCTTGAAAACAAATAAAATAGCATTCACAGCTCCTCAAAACACTCACACTGTTAAATACAAATCAGTCTTCGTTGCAAATGAAACATCTGTTTGAAAATAGCATCACAAAATAGTTCCATCTACTCTTCTTTATCCACCTATTTCACCTCTTTCCACACAAACATAGACAAGTATGTCTTGAACTAGTCTACAGTTGTATAATAACTGTCAGCGAGAGGCCTGTGTAGAGTTAATGTAGGATTCCAGAAGAAATATGGTCTCATCCACCTGGTTTTCACTGGAATCCAACCTGCCACCATGAGCACAGAGAGAAGAAATGAGATTGATTGGCTGAACGTGAATCACATGACTCTGATCCATGTACAGAGAGTAATCGGTTTGCGTAGTACTTGTTAATGTGGTGTCGCAGGGACTCGAGCTGCTGTCTTTCAGGAGCTGTGATCATCTCCTCCACCTCCGTCAGCTGTTCTGTCTCCGCCCCTGTTGCCTGCAAGGATGCCAGGATGGCCTCAATTCGCTGAGACTTTTCCAAAAGTCGCCTGCCAAAAACAATGAACAGATTAATGACATAATCAAGGACTACTACTTAGATGTTTTGTATTGTCAAAAAAGGAGGGACTTGCTTGTTCTCTTTGGTCTCATAGAGCCGTCTCTCGATCAGGTTCCCAATTGTCTGTATGGTGTCCACACACAAATATATATCAAAACATTATAAAAAAAAAGCATTAAAAAGGATGCTCATGTGAGCTCTGTACCTTGTAGCAGTGTTGCAGCAGCAGTCTGGCGGTGGGCAGCTGAGTAACGGTGTACAGGTAGAAGGTGCGAGAGGGGGCGTGGTCTGGTGTTTTTGGAATTTCCTACACGTACAACACAGAGTGATATGAAGCCTGATCATGATAAAAAAACAGACCCCGTTTACACTTGGTGCTAACCTTTATCACAGATGGTCCAATCACAAATGGACAGTACTCAATAGAATTGTAATCAATTTCCAAAAATGTTTTGATATCACTCAAAATACTTTCGGGGGTAGTCAGAAAAGTGCCGCCTACTAACTTGTCAATCTTCCAATGAGCTAAAATATTTTTTTTTTATTAGAAGTATATTTGTGAGCAACACGCTCACAGAATATTTTCAAATAGGTCCATTTTCCTACTACATACTATGTAAACAAAAGTACGCCAAAAGAGTACTATGTCAAAATACATAGTCAAGAAACAGTACCCAGAGGACCTACTGCTTCCATCGAGATTATGAAGTGTGCATTTGATGGACACTTAACTAACCCCTGATGAGGCCACACGAGAAGTTGTGAATAGCAGGTAAGCGACGCAACTGACAAAGAGTATGTCAGATGAAGCCAACAGATTGTTTTCATATACTACCTACAACACGGAAGTAAGCGATTTCCAGTGAACTTGCGAGACTTCAATATCTGCTATTGGTTAACTACAAGCATACAAAAAACCCACAAACCATGCTACAAACCAGTCTGTTTATGATTACAATCGTTTAATTAAAATAATACCTGTTCGCTATATATATAGGGATAGTTCATTCAAAACTAAAAATGAATCCATTAAAGTACATCTATCCATCATAAAATGGATCGATCCATCATGCAACTGCTCCATACGGCTCCGGGGGGTTTATAAAGGCCTTCTGAAGCAAAGTGGCGTGTTTGTGTAAGAAAAATATCCATATTTAAAACTAAACTAAACTTAAATAATTAGCTTTCGGCAGACGGCCTACCCAGTTCGACTTATGTCAAAAAATAACCCCTGACAAAGTACGACGCAGGATGTAGGAGTAATCGCAACCTTCGACTCCTATTGTGGTTCAAACAAGTAGGGCTGGGCAACAAACTCAAGCCCCTCTTCTCTTATATCGAAATCCTCTGGCATTTCTCTGAAAATGTCTTATTTTAGACTTCTAATTAATGACCGGTGTTTTGTTTTGCTCTATCCTCTGCGCTTCTGCGTTCATCCATACGTCCTGCATCAGGTCCGGGGGTTACTCTTTCGCTCCAAATCGATGTGTATGGCCGTCTGTTGGAAGCTAAATATTTGGTACTTAAGGTTTTAAATATGGATATTTTTCTCACACAAGCGCATCGCTTCTCTTCAGAAGCCTTTATTAACCCCCGGAGCCGTGTGTACATCTTTTATGATGATAGATGCACTTTTATGGACTTCAGGCATTCACTGCCTTTATAAAGCTTGAAAGAGCCAGGCTTTTATATATATATATATAGGAACAATGAAATTGAATTATTGAGTGACTGTTATATACTGTATATATATATATAAAAGGCATGTGAGTGTGTTACCTGTAGCTGGACCAGGTTCTCAGATAGGAGTGTGTACAGCATGTCTTTGGCCTCTTTGGCTGGAATCATGGCAAAATCCTCCACCTGCTTCTGTTCCAAGTGCCGTTTCCGCAGTAACAGACGAAAGATGCGAGCTGAACGGGAACCAAACCTGATGTAAAGCAAATAATCTAAGAACTAAACCAAAAGACGTTTAAAGCAGGCTAAAACACAAGACTCAACTAACCTCTCTTGGACCACAGACTCCAGGGTTGCTCTGGCCAGGTTAGCTAGTGCACGGTGTAGATCTTGCCACAGGGTCAAGGGTCAAGCAATCCATTGCAAGTTTTGTACTATTTTGTAAGAAGATTATTAGAAATATATACCATTCAAAAGTTTAGAGCTGGTAGGATTTTTTTTTTAAATGTCTCCGATGCTCACCAAGGTTGCATTTATTTAATCAAAATACAGTAAACCAGTAATATTTTGAAATATTATTACAATTTAGAATAACGTATTTATTTGAATAAATATATTAAAATGCAATTTATTACTATGATGGCTAAACTGAATTTTCAGCTACATTCCTCCAGTCTTCAGTGTCACATGATCATTCAGAAATCATTCTAATAATATGCTGATTTCTTGCACAAGTATCATTTCTTATTATTATCAATGTTGAAAATAGTTGTCAACTTAATATTTTCGCAGAAAGTTACACATTGCTTTCAGGATCCTTAGAGAACAGCATTTATTTGAAATGGTAATCTTTACATTATAAATGTCTTTACTGTCACTTTTGATCAATTTAATGTGTTCTTGCTGAATGAAAGTGTTAAATGAAGTGGTAATTCAAAAAGATTTTGAATGGTAGTGTAAATAATAAATAATAAATAAAGTATAATAAAAATAATTTGCAGTTAGACATGGAAGGTTTTCTTTTGTCTTTCAGGTGGTGTTTTAAAGGGATACTGACGACAAACATTCCTCCTCCACTGTCACCTGTCTTCCCCACAAATTCCATCTAGGAGGTAAAGCAAAGATATTTAAGTAATTTAACCCTCGCATAAATAGCAAGTATAGAGTAGTGTGTATTAGTGTCTGCATTGCTTTACCGGATCGTCAACCAGGAGAGTGAGGTATTGGTCTAATATTGGTCTGGCGATGTTGTAATTGGATGGAAGAGCTCGGAAAATCTAATAGAAAACAATAAGGCTTAGATCACACTTCACACCTGAACACACACACATCAGATTTGGTTTTCTCAGTAAGGGCCGCACAAAACAAAAATGCCATTACCTCGTTTGCCGAAAGAGCTTGTGTGAAAGCAGCGTTAGCCGGCGTTGTAACTTCACTCATCCGTAACATGGTTCTAACTATCTCACTGCTAGTCTACAGGGAGGGAGAGAGAGAGAGAGAGAGAGAGAGAGAGAGAGAGAGAGAGAGAGAAATTTAGCCAATAAAGACCTACATTCTACCAACTTATTATTTCCCTTGAGGAGAAAGTCTAAATGTGAGAATCCAGAACGTTCTGTCTCAGATTCACCAGTGAAAGAATATTCAGTCCACAGCCTAATTATATCTCCCAGCACAGCTTAGATTATGAGAGGTTTATAGTCACCTGATCAAGTTTACAGGAAACAGCACTAATGATGGCCTGATCCCTGAAGTGCAAGTGAAAGCGTTCAAAATTCACCTGCCATAAGATCCCTGCATCACCACACTGGAGAAAGAGCGATTAAAGCAGATGTGCAAGACATGAAACACGTGAATATGTGATGATGTTATCATCTCAATCATAATACCTCACTGCTGTCTGTTTTGGCTTTCTTTGCTGCACGCTGGTCAGCTTCACCATCCTCACTCGAGCGTCTGCGTTTTCCTCGACCTGGATGAACAGAATTCTGCTGTCTCAATGTGTTTGAATATTTCTAACATTAAATAACAAAAATATGTTTCTTTTTTATTGATCATGTCTTCCTAGTCAAAGAATAACCATGAATCAACATCTGAAGGTATGTTGAAGGATCCTAGTTTACAGCATTAGCAGAGATCATTTTATTATCCTTAAAGGGTTAGTTCACTCAAAAATGAAAATTATTTAATTAATTACTCGCCCTCATGTTGTTGGACACCTGTAAGACTTTCATTCATCTTTAGAACACAAATGAAGATATTTTTGTTGAAAGCTGATGGCTGAGAAAGGCTTCAGAAAGGCCTCCATTGGCATTCAGTATATTTCCACTGACCCACTCACAGGACCCATAAAAGGCACTAAAAACATCGATACAAAGTCCATCTCACTATAGTGGCTGTACAATAATTTTACAATGCTCCGAAAATAATTATTGTGCACACAAAAATCAAAATAACGACTTTATCCGACAAGTTATTGACGTGAATTCGACGCATGTGTGGAATATGACGCAGCTCCACCGTTCAATATATGACACGGAAGAGGAGGAGTGCTGCTATCGCGTGAGTTCCATAGACAGTAAAAGAAATGGACAGAGCTATCCCATTGACGTCAACGGCGGAATGTGATGTCAGTATAGGAGCACTCACTTCCTGAGGGCTGAGCGAACTGCGCAGGCTCAGCTTGACGACGTAGATGTGACGTGAGCCTCCTGTCTGACAGCTGTAGGTCTTCTAGTAGTTGTGGAAAGTGAAAGCTGAATCACGTTGTTTAAATATTTTCTCCCGTTGCTTTTGGCTCACTATGGGCTTCTCCCCATTCTTCTCCCTTGACTTTATCAGACTTTGTGTCTCCACGTCCCCCCGACTGTCTCATAGACAGTAAAAGATTGCCTGCGAGTGTCTCCTCCTGTCTATAAGGTAATTTCTCAACTCTGCGAAAGAGTCGCGTTGGTTATGACGCAATCGTTAGCCTATTTTTACAAAAACAGCTTCTGCGGGGCGATAGTGTAAGATACAAGGTAACGGAGCCTTTTATGCATTGTCGTGTTTCTTTATAATTAAACAATGGACAAATGGAGTCTTTAAACGTCTCAGATGTAAAGTTATTCACTGTCAAAGTGACTCAAAAATGAATGGGAGTCAATGGGATGCTAACAGCAGGTGATGGCTTGGTTAGCAATGGCCGCCCCTAGGGGTGGAACACTTTCCGAGTGCTAGATTACCTCCTTGGTGAGTTCCAGGTAAGTTCACGTCAGAGACCTACAAGGAGGACAATAACTTGGCGGATAGTCATTATTTAGATTTTTCTATGCGCTCAAAAACTATTCTCGTTTTACGTAAAATCGTAAAAAAGCCACAGCAGAGATGGACTTTGTAACAACGTCTTTAGTGCCTTTTATGGGTCTTGTGAGTGGGTCAGTGGAAATATACTGAATGCCAATGGAGGCCTTTCTCAATCCTTTCTCAGCCATCAGCTTTCAGCAAAAATATCTTCATTTGTGTTCCGAAGATGAACGAAGGTCTTACGGGTGTCCAACGACATGAGGGTGAGTAATTAAGGAAATAATTTTCATTTTTGGGTGAACTAACCCTTTAAGAAACTTTTGGTTATAATTAAATTCATTTAAGGATAGATACAATGTGTTTAATAAACCACTGTTTAATAAGAAAAGCTATTTAATGTTTAGTTTTCTCTCCCCTGCTGTACCGAACAGTGACTTCAAAACCGAGGTATGTACTGAACCGTCAGTTTTGTGTACCGTTACACCTAGTGCTAACGCATGCAATTAATTAAAAAACCTTAACGTGTTATAATAATTGAACCCAAATAAATTACTGAAGCATGTGAAATTGCGTCATTAACATAATTTATGTCAAACAGTTAGATGATCTTAGAAGTCGGGAGTTTATTACACTGACTGAGCGTCTACAATGCCGCCAACACCTGTAACCCTGTTGGCAGAAATATTTTATTCTAACCCTTTAACTCGATTTCGCTTCTCTGATTGCGATAAGATGATTTTAAACTGCTAAACTTCAGGAAAGTTTTCAATCCAATAATAATCCAGTAAGGAAATTCATTCAAACATCAGTCCAAAACAGCACTAATTTAAAGAAAACCAGGCTTATTACATCAAAGATGGTAAGTACGCGTGAGCCCGTTATTGATGTGCAATCAAAATGTCTACATGCACTTTTTATGCACACTTTTCAATAAATTCACATCATTACCACACTAATTAAAGGAACTGTATGTAAGAAATGTATTTCAACTAATCATAAAATGGTCCTGATATGACACCAGTCAATAAGAAATCATGTTAATGTTAAATACTTATATCACTGACAACAGCAGTCCGGCCAGGATATTGTCATTTAAAAGTTTTTTTGCAGCCCTCAACTGCTGTTGATGTTGACATGTGCTTTGGCCTGAAGCTCCGCCCTCCACCTATCTACTAATCATGAAGTCAGTAGTGTTTCGGCATCCGGGTTGCAAGCTCTGCTCTAGGTACCAAAGCTGAGATCTACATCTGCATCTACAAACGTTCCTGCTGGATCCTGCAGCGTATCTGGCAACCTTGAGTCAGGGGGTGGGGGAGAGGGGATAGTGATTGCAGTACCAGTCCCATCCCAAAATCCCATAATACCATCCCTCACCCCACAACATAATCGGTCTACCAACATCATTTTAAACATATGGATTAGCTAAAGTTTTGACTGGCACTGTATACATCATAAGGGTTGACTTTTGTATGTGATTTACATTTTTGACCAGTTACTGACCAGTGAGATTGATATAGGGTACTCTGTAGCAGTCTGGGTGGCTCTCTGGTTCAGAGGGCTGTGCTGCAGCCGGAGGAGGAGCGTCAACCGCTCCTGAGTTTGATAATCCTGCTGAGGCCATGGGAGGACAGCGCTGAAGGAAATGAGTCTCCACCAACTGGGAAAATGCAGAGACAACCTCACTGTAGTCCATACTTTGACCCTCTGGTACAAAAAAAAAAAGTTTAAATGGGTAAGTTTCAAATGGAATTCAAGACACAAGAAGGTGGGCTGAGCATGAATCATATTGCAGATGATATTTTAATGAACTCTTTTACTGTTCGTCTGGTCCATTCTACAAGATCCAAACTTAGACCCTTTGCAGTGGCCGAAGAAAAGTTCACACGTTTTGAATGTAGGCTAAGACATATTTTTGGTCTTTATCTACTTTTCAAGTGTCGTTTTCATGAAGCCCAGCCAACTTAAATATTATTGTGGTATTGTATTAATGATAATGATTATTAGAGTCCCCATGTAGTCAATAATGTTATACCTTAAAACTCATCTTTGATTATCAATGATCCATAAATATGCAAATTATCCCCACCTCCATTCACTTACACCAGACCAGTTCAAAAATCAACTTTACTGTTGTAAATGCTGCACAATGCAGTGGTATCGTATTAATCATATGAATTACCGTTATGTGTCTGACGCTGTAAAGCGTTAAAATAGTCTGACACGTAACAGTAATTAATATGATTAGCCTTTGCTTGACTACATTATTAAACAGCTAATAATGTGTTGCTAATGTTACACAAACCATGCTCCTGTTCCCCATCTCAGTCTCAGTCTAAAAATCTGCATCCTTAAAAAACGCTTTGAACAACTTAGATTAGAACATCAGTGGAGAAAGGCATATAATAGTTAATCACAACATCATAATATACAACATATACATAATCCACCCGCTATACTGCTAAATGCACCCGGTTTTTCATATCAACAGAAAAATATACTGGGGTTAACCTGGCTTCTCTTGAGATTCCCCTTCTTCATAGAGCATAGTAATACTTAATCCTGCCCACACGCTGACATGATAGGTTACAACAAGGTAGGATGTGACGTAAGAAACGCCTTCAAATTTTCCGACATTATGCAAATGGTAAGTGTTCATTTATATTGCAACCGGATGGTCTTGTTTGGCGCATTCACATATACTGTAAGCCAAAACATCTAAAAATGCAGTTTTCTTTACATCTATCTACATCTATTAGCCCTTCAGTCTGCTTGTGTTCTTACCTGGCATATTGTGAGTCAGCCTGTCTGCTACAGTCTTGACTGTGCTGCTCATAGTCATCTGGCCTCTCTGCAGTATCTCCTCAACAATGAGCTCGCCCGTGTCCCCGTAAAGACTCTTGGCAGTGTAGATGTAGCGTGGATAACGAAGCATGTGTATGATGCGCTCACAGCTGATGCGATATTCCACAGGTCCCGCTGGACCACGGCGCCCAGCGCCAAATGTACACATCCCATGCTGCACCAGTACACACAGAGATTTCTTGACCTAGCAGGAGGAGTGGGAATAGAGAGGCATGTGAACAAGATAGTAAAGAATGGTATGTGGTAACAGAGACATCTAAGTAGAAGACATTACCAGGTCAAGAGCAAGTTTGGTCTCGTGGGCAAGAGCTCGCAAGTTCAGAACTCCACTGCGGATGAGATGAGTGCCCACTTTCTCCACCACATCTCCAAAGTGCTCCTGCAGTAGCAGCCCACACAAACGCACCTCCTGTGTTGTCATCTTCAGGAAAGAGAGAAACAACCAAAACACTAAACACAAATGATGAAATAATAGCTCCTTTCACACATACAGTCATAAACAGGACCTTTTCAAAAAATATTGTAAATTGGTTCCGGTAACTTACTAGATATAACATTACCAGTAAATTACCGGTAATGTGCTATGTGTGAACGCTGAATGAAGATTACCAGAATTTGCACGTACAAAGTCAGAATCCAATGATGTAAGAAGTCTGCTTTGGGCCAATCATAAAGACTTATGACGATGACATGATTACTCTCACTGTTTACTGCAAGGTTTTTAATAGTTTTTCTATTTAAAGGGGGGGGTGAAATGCTGTTTCATGCATACTGAGCTTTTTACACTGTTAAAGACTTGGATTCCCATCCTAAACATAGACAAAGTTTCAAAAACTAATGTTGGGCGTTTGATGGAGTATTTCTGTGTCAAAAATACTCCTTCCGGTTTCTCACAAGTTTCGGAGAGTGTTTTTCGAGTATGGGTCTACTTGACGTTAAAAAGAGCGGAAGGTCCTTGTATGGGCCGTACGGGCTCTTCTCCCGGTAGGGTGCGCGCGCGCGTGACTAGAGCACGCTGTAAACAGTGTCTCAGATGCAGATCCAGTCGTCCGTGAACACTTATGTGGCGCGCCGCGCTCCACTTTATTCCTATGGGTGACGTCGAGCAACTTCAACGCTTCAGCACAGCATTCCGGGAAGGCAGCGCTGCATTTGAACCGATTTGAACGCAGAAATGACGGGAAGCTTCTAGGGCTGGGCGATATGACGATATTATCATATATCTACGATGTCTAGCAAATATGTCGATATCGATAACAGTCAGTGTTATCAGACGATAATCGACATCATAAAAATGACGACTGATAAACTCACAGGACATTGCGTTGCCAAATACATTATAAATATTAGTTACCATACACTCACCTTTTTAGTGTGTTTGGTGCATAACTACAGTAGCCTATATGTGTTAAAGCAAAACATTGAATTATGGATAAGACGTTGGTTGTGTTTTCATTATAGCTACACGGGCAAAGAGAAGCACGTTGGCTTGGCTAAATGTTTTAAAACGCTCTAAAAATATTATTTCCTATTAGGCTAAATTATAAATATAATAGCCTATTAATAATACAAACATTAATCAAACATGGACACCTGGAAAACATTTAAAATAGTCTACTAACGCTAAAAATAAAACGAAAGAGAAACCCTTGGGGGAAAAAATAGCTCAACGGGAAAAAAAATAGCTCAACCTTAAACGGTTGAAAATGTCTATAAAAGCTAACCATAGGCCTGTATTTTAAATACTATAAAATAAAGGTGTCAGAATAAAATTATTATAATATAAAAAAATGAAAGAAAAATATATTAAAGTGATGTAAAAATGCGCGTTAAACTCACAGCTCGTGCAGTGACGGAGCGCAGTATTCTGAACAGAAACGCATGAGCTGCTCGCGTCAACACTGCACTTTGCTTAATTACATATTTTCGTTTCGAATGCTTTGTTTAAAAGTGGACATTTTAAGCTTTCTATGCGCATATTTCTCTTGTCTGTGAGGCAAGTAGCCTGCTGCGTTTCGGTTTATTTATGAGACGCGCTCAAGTTCATTAGAAATTAAAGCGATCACTCCCGCGACTTCAACACGATTCATGTCTTCCATTTCCATATTATTTATTAAACCCAGGCAATTGGCCAAAGAAACCTTTATTAAAATTAAGATACAATTTAAACAAAACGAAAGAATGCTTTCTACAAAACAAAACTTAATATTAAACTAAATATAACCACCAAAATCATGTCTGACTCACTCGCATCTTTGCACTTATCATAATCAGATAAAATGTAAAAATACTATTATAATAGGCCTATTCAAACATAATATGCAAAAAGAAAGAAGACAAACATTGTTTAATGGCTACAACAAAGTGAGCTACAGATAAATGTCTGAGCTGGATTTAATTATTTTACAGGTGAGCGGTTCACGAGCGCGTCTGTGTATTATTGAGCTGAGTCAAGCCAAGTCAGCTTTATTTATTATATACTAGTTCTTTTACAATGACGATTGTTTCAAAGCAGCTTCACAGTGTTAAACAGGACAATATTGCAGCAAAATTTGATTTCCAGTCGTTCTGGGAAAACAGTGATGTTATCAGCTTATTTCGTTAATTTTAGTTTTAACATGAGTCACACCGCTTCGCTCATTACAGGCTCGTTCTCATAATTACAGTTAATGTGCCGGGCCGGGCAAGGCTCGGACACAACGAGCACAGGCTCGGGCTTGATCTTTTAGGGTCGGGCTTGATTTTTTGAGCACGATCTAAGCTCTAATTGACATTTACGGTGCCATTGCTGCTCGACCACATATCCGTCGTCTTTGAGAAGCGGCTGCAGAGCGGGGCTCAAACGCTACTGCTGGGTAGTGTACGTGGATATGGCTGCGGAGATTAGTGGTTCACTTTCTTTCTTTTTTTTCTTCTTCTTTTTTTTTGAAAAGCCTGCAGATAGCTTCTGTAGAATCCACTGGTTCACCATTTGCATTTGGTTTAAATCCATAATACTGCCAAATTACTGATGTACATCTTTTCTTGGATATTAAGCGTTGTCCTCCATTTTATGCCTGGAAAATTTTGTGGCGCGCAGGGGAGTGGGCGGGATCAGTGCGGAGTAGATGATATTATCGGATATCGCGATATTTTTGAAGGCGATTATCGCCCCCTCAAAAATTAACATATCGCCCAGCCCTAGAAGCTTCACAACATCGTTTCAGTTCCGTCTCAAAATGGATTTACACGCCACTGCTGTCACAGAACTTCACCAAATCAGACCAAAGAAGTGTGTTTTTGACGGAGCGGTCCCAGCGATAAAGGTCCTGCTTTGGAAGCAGCCGGTGAGTTAACTTAAACTGCTTCAAATGTCTGTGCTGTCGGCTAGGGACGCATGAGTAAACATCAGTAAACGACACGATCGCGTGCTTCGTCATTCAAATGCTCTAACGGTTACTCCATTGTTGTTCTGTATAACGTTCCACTAGTCTGACGTGCAAAACCGTTTTGCTTGCTAACTTACTTCTAAGGTCTAGTCGCATACAATAGTCCATAAACCGAATCATGTCCTCATACACTGCGAGTAAACACACAGAAATGTGGAGAGGCCATTAAATACAGTAACTTACATACCACAGAGACGGACGTCCTGATGTTGCCGTTTCTCCTGTTCAATTTATTTCAGCCTCAGATTTGATTGTGGATCATTATCTGTATTAGCTGAGATAGCGATGGGTTTCTCCACGCTTGAGGACGTCACCGCTTTGCGCGCTTGTCATTCTTTAGCTCCGCCCACACGATACGCCTCCAGGCGCTCGTTTTTTTCCGGAAAGACTCGGTACAGCCTATATTTCTTTTATAAATATGATAAAACTAAAGACTTTTCGGAGACATGAAGGATGCAATACTACTCTATAGGTACTCAAGATTGACATGAGATTGACTGAAACTGAGTGTTTCACCCCCCCTTTAAAATATGTGCTAAATGATTACTTTGACCGTTGCACCACACCTCGCAACTTTTTAAACGTGTTGCGCTCGAGACCCAGCCTTCTTTTCCATTCATCAACATTGTGGCTCTGCAGTTGTTTACCATTACGCGCATTTCATGTTTTTAAAGCAGCACTAGGTAACTTTTCAACCTTCATAATATATTTTTTAAGACTCTTGTGATGATAAATCGACTTACAATAGGTTGAATGACACGTCCGCCTTAGCCTGATGGGGTCTGTATCGTTTTTAATCGTACTTTTAGACTTCGGGTTTCGGGTAGTAACCCGAGAACAAAAAGAACTACAAAATTGGACTGCTTTACGGCATATACGTCACTTCCACCAACACCCACACTTCCTTAAATTCGGACGTGCAAGCCCAACTTTGTTCGTCGGATAATATAGTCATGTCCGAAGCAGCAGAGATAAATAAGAAAAAAAAGGTTTTGTTGGAGGAAAGCAATAAGAGGAAACAAAAAAGTGATATGATTAAAGGCAGGACGAGAATCAACATGTGACCAGCATTTGCTCGTCGGCGTGAGCTGAAGGAGGCGTGCCCGACCGATGCTGTCATGCTTGTTACGGTGAGCTACCACTCAAACATTGAACTGAAGTATCATATAGATTCTGTAAAACTGTAACCAATAGACTACTACAATGACGCAGGCTTGTAAACGTGGGCGTCGTGATTATTTGGCGTTTGAAAAAAATAAAACCCATGAAATTATATTCATATGACATGCTGAAACATGCCACTGACTGTAACGTTACCTGGGATGAAGACATTTCACACGCGACGCCAGAAGAACTCTGAACTCCTCTTGCAGTGTTCAGGGGAACTGTTAGTGCTGCACCGACCCGCGGGACGCTTTTATGAAGTTATTTGGCCCGCACCGCACCACTGTATATATTTTTACAACCCGCCCCGCACCCGCGACCATTAAATAGACATACGGGGTCCGCGGGTTACGAGACGACCGACGCATCACTAGTTCAGGGCTATCAGGGTTGTCATGTCAACAAATGCACGCGCGATGGCATCCCCTGTTGTAGGATGACAGCTCTTACGACAGTAGTTGAGGACATTATTTTTTCCAAACTGTAGGGGGACCCCGAGAGCAAAAGTAGCCAAGTGCGGCTTTAAGCGCAAACACGCGTTCTGTTTGATCATCCGTTATGTCTGTAACTCAGACGTGAAAAAGATGTTGTCAAGTTGAAAAGATAGTTAAACTAAAGTGCTTCTCCTCCTAAAAAAGCCTGAATGGTGTTGCTTGTGTGAACAGCATATTGGCGTATTTACAGGTATAGTCCTTTTGGTAATTTCACAGTAATTTACTGGTATTGCTGTGTGAAAGGGGCTCATGTGTACTGTATGATGTATGGTTTCATAAAAATTTTAACCTAATTTTTGCTGGACTTGACAACAGTGTAGAACTCTATTTTTTTTACTGGTAGGATATCATTGGAGTTGGGCAGAAACTTTGTATGACCAAACCAGCTGAATACTAAATGTAAAAAATGTAAAAATGATATGGTTTTTTATAAATATAATCAAACTTCAAAAGTTCAAGTTTAATATTTTACAGCGTTAAATCCCATTAAAAATGTATTGGATCAGATAGTTTATTGTAATGCATGCCGTTCTGCAGTACCGGTACCCGCTAAATGTGATACCCGGTTACTTTAAAATTTTCCTGTGAGTATTTGTGTAAGTGCTATATGAAGTGTGTCAAAGGTTTCTATTTATTTACAACATGTTTTTGCAGCGTCGAGCTTTATAGCCAATCCCAGACATTATCTGTTGAGTGCATGAACACAATGGCCTATCAGATGAATTTTAATTAGTCAGAATCCACTCAAAACACCAGTGGTTTTGTTCAGCATGAGTTGTGCACAACCACAAATCCTTTCATTGTTTGTTGGCTTTTTGTATATATATATTTCATTCTTATAACTACACATCGCAAGTTTATGGTTTTTTAGGTAAATGCATGATTGATTGTCCCATTGACAATGATAATGGAACAAAACACACATACAGTACAAATAATCTGTACATTAAGTCTTAATGTATAAATGCAAAATGATAGACCTGCCACTTTTATTATACGTTTACAATGTGTTACGTTGTGGTTCATTGTATAACTAACCTCAAATCCATCATTCACTGACTGATTAATAACATACCTTGGTTAAAACCAAAATACTATACTACAGCTATTACCACCATATAATCCTAAAAGATAAACATGATATATTCTTTCAACTTATAAATTATTTTAAACATTACAGGTATGTATACCACAAACACATTAATATTTAGTCAGGTAGTCTGAACCTAAGTGGACATTAATGTAGTAAACATGTTAAGTAATGGACTTAACTTAACATGCTATCACATCATGCCATGTTGTAGCTGAAATCGGCATACTGAAAGCAATAAAAGAGCACCCTGTTAACAACATATTGGAATAATCATATTTAAGTTCTTCTGAGTGATACGCTTTAACTTAAACTATGACAAGAACGCAGGGTTAATGGCTGTCTGGCCTTTGTACAATTCATTAATACAAATCTCACGTAGCCTAACATTGCACAAAAACACACAATCATGCATACACAAAAATGAACATAACGTTACCTCTAAAAAGTATGTAGCTGGACGTTAAAGTTGAGATGAGTTTATTTTCACATGTGTTGTTCAGGCGGTGTGTAATAATCAGCACTGACGAATTTCCGTGGTATGATCATGTGGTGCTCTGCTCAAGCGATTAGTGAACAAATCGTTGCTATGAACCGAATCTTTTTAATGATTCAGAAGAACCGAATATGAATCACTCGACTGTGAACACTTTATTGTGGAAGTAAACCATTTATGATATTTTGGAAACGTTACCACGTAACGTAACCACGTAACTTACAATAAAGCAGTGTTTATTTATTTTTTATTTCACTATAAAAAGATAAATATTGAGACACTGATGTGTAGGAACCGGTAGGAACACTTTTGAGCTAAAATACTAGTGATATTTCATCAAGTATATTATGTATTACATTTGTTGTGATATTGCGATAATAATGACTGCAAATTAATCACTCTCTTTATTTTACGTGTACTTAATTTTACATTGTTTCTGAAATAAAGTCCTGTCTGGGGATTGTACAGATATGCTTGTACAAAGCACATTTCACTGCCTCTGTGAAAGGATGTAGTTCGTTTAAACGAACCGCCGGAGTGAATTGACTCATTAAAATGAATCAGCCTACCGAATGCTCATGTCAGAGCGCCTCCCTCTGCAGTGGGCGGACCGATGGCCAGGGCTGCTGCTGCTGTTTGGGACACAGACAGTCTCACGGAAAACATGGCGGAGGCTGCGGCGGTCCCTCCGCATCGCTTCTTCTGTCACTGTTGTAAAGGTGAAGTGAGCCCCAAACTGCCGGTGAGTCCGCGTCGCCTGTAACGCAAAGTCAGTTCATCTTAGGTGGTTTGTGTTGTTCCGTTGTCGGTCTCGTAGGTTTCGCTGTTGTGCTACAGTTAGCATGTTAGCAGTGTATCAACCTGATGTCGGCGAAAGGCCTGCCATAGCTTGTTGTTTGTATATAAACATTAAAAATAAATATATATATTAATGACCAGTATTACTAAACGTAAGACGGTTGCCTGTGTACATAATTTACTAAAGGAGAAAACGAACGCGGTTTGTCTTTATCACAAATGCTAGCCTCATATCTTGTGTTTTTGTTGCAGCATTTGTTTAAATTGTGACTCTTTAAGACATATTAGACCTTTCTAAGTGTTCCGTTCAAGCTGTTACAGTTTATAAAATGTTTTTAAATGTGCTGAACACACTGAACTATTATCAAAAGCGAAACCCGTTTATTAAATGTTTCTGTTTCTATTTTACTTCTTTGTAATGATCTGTCAATGACCGTCTAATTTCAGCACTTGTTGGTCAGTGTGTCAGTAAGTCAATCCATCATGAGCTGTCCCGATGAGGATGAGTTGTGTGTAATCCCTTGTTTACTCCCTATTTCACTTAGTAAGCGTCTTACTGTACTCCGAAGATGAATCATAACTGGTTACATGCTTTATGTATATAACGTTAGTGCGAAAGAGACTGATCAGTGTCCTCAGTTGTACTACATGTCAAGATAAGCAGCCATCGTCCTTTTTTTTGTTGGAGACACACATGACGACCTGTTCAAATCAGAGAAAAGAATAGGGAAGCCACCTCTTGAACCAGCCAGCAGTTGTTGTGACACACATTACAGGGAGTGTCTCTCCTCGTATAAGACTTTTTGTTTTAAAATTCAAATGTGTTGTAGTTCAAAAAATGCAAATCTTGTGTGTGTGTGTGTGTCCTCACAAAACCTCAGCGATCTGTTTTTGTTTACAGTGTTGAGGTCAACACTGTGATTTTCTGTATTCTGTATTCTGATTGTGATTGTCTGATTGTGGTTTTGCTTGCGTTTAGGAGTATATCTGTCCCAGATGTGACTCGGGCTTTATCGAGGAGGTTACGGAAGACTCCAGGTGAGCTCACTGGCTGCACTTCCTCATTCGTTGTCTCCTATGGCATGTTGTAACTCCTGCACTTCTAGATTACAATGGTGGCTCTTGCAGTGCCTTATTGTGTATGTAAATAAGTAGAACGCATCATCTGATTCATAGCACCACCTGCCAAAATGGGTTCCTATGATGTATTTTCATTCATGGTTTGTGTCACCATTCTGCTAGAGGAACATCAATGATATGAGTAAATTGCATTTAATTTCCAGTTCGGTTTAAGTTTCATTTGTAGTATGTTGGAATTTTTGGGGGAAAGGGTTTAAATTAGTGGTTCTCAATCCTGGTCTTCGATTACTGCAGCACTGCACCGATTTGATCTCTTTTTCAACACACTTTTTGTTTGTATGATTAGGTCTCATTAGGTCTCACTCCTAATATGATTAGGTCTCAATTCGTTTGTATGATTATGTATGATTAGGTTTGTATGATTAGGATAGTAGGCCTGTGCTGTGTCTGAAATAATGTAATTTTTATGGTATGCACTAAATAGGACCTCTCTAACATTGATTGAAGTTCTTTGGAATAGTATTAAGACATTGCTGGAAATATTACACATCATGTTTCAGTTGTCCACTGACTCTGTTCTTTTGCTTATGATGTAATAAAAGCAACCATGAAAATAAGTAGCTTGAGTGCTGTTCAACAAGTAATGTCAAATTATGTACTTGGTACCTTAGTAGCCGATTTGTTAACTTGCATAAAAATGAAAATTATATATACAATCATTTGAATAAACATTAAGTAGTATGGTGTAATCTTTTATTTCCTAGAAACAGTCTTGTTGAAATTATAAATATTAGGGAGAATTATTTTTTAAAAACAGGATATAATATCATAGACCCTCATGACCGTGTCAAGGTTAAAAAAAATCTCTTAAAATGTCAGATAATTTGATAATAGTTTTTATATATGTAAAGTAAGGGATAATCCACAGCTAGCTGTGCAGTTAAACTATTTTAATGTACACAGCTAGCCGTGGATTATCCAGGTTATACCATGGTCATTTGACAGCATTGACAACTTAAAGCTGTTATTGATGTTTACAGTGCAATATTTGACCGGAAGTGTAAAAATGACATTTATTTGCATCAGTTATGCCTCATTAGATCTAGTATTCTGGCCACTTTGAATAAGACACAGAGATATGGTAGTGCTGTAAGATTACATTTATTTGAATGAATTATAGTATTTATTGGAATTATCGAGAGAGATGAGATTCCTTGGGAGTTACCTGGATCAGTGCAGCGTCTCTCTCTACTAACAATTAAGCTATGAGTTTAATTACTTGCTGAGAAATGTAATAGTGATTCAGCTTTATTTATTATTATACAACTATGGGGCTGTTGAAGGCTTGAATCTGATTGATGAACGTTCAGGGAAACGCACAGCTAAAGTTTTTCCAGGCAGGTCTTGACCGCATTACAGTTCCCTATTTCTTCGCTAAATGATTTCAGTTATTTCAAAGGTCCTTACAGCCTCTACAATAGCAAACGAACAATGACACTCACCAAGCAAATAAATATAGTGGCCACATAGCATAAAAACAACAAATTATTTCCATGTTTTTTGCCACAAAACTGTTTTATTATGCTATGTACGATTTCTCCTGCTCCTACTCAAACGGACACTCATTCAGTTGTCAGAGCTCTGACGATTTGATTAGTACAATACTTTAACAACTTAGAAGCTACGTGACATTTCTCACTAGCGAGGTAATAAAGGTGCTGTTCTTGAGTAGATAAACTGACAGTAGAGATGCTGCCGAACACTGTTGAGGCGCTTAATCTCTCTCTCCCTCTTTCTTTCACTGCATTAATAACTGCATTAGCTTGCTATCAGTGGCTGAAGCCTCCATTACTAGCTCTAAAATGACCATTTGGAATTAGCAGTGGAGGCTTGGGAAGAGATGTGTAAGAAATTATTCCTTCACGCCGTGGCCACATTACATAAAATCCGTGGGGGATCTGTGCTCCTGAATATCTCTCTCTCTCTCTCTCTCTCTCTCTCTCTCTCTCTCTCTCTCTCTACGCGCTACAATGAAAACAATAATATAGAACAGTCATTCTTCAATTTATTATTTTCAACTTTTCTAATCTGATTGCTCCCTGTTGCATTTGTTGAACACAGTCAGATGATGCAATAGGTCATTTGGGTATTGTGTATTTTTGTATAGTATATAGTGGGGATAGCTGTGAGCTTTTGCAGGCAAAATTCTAGCAAACAATAAACTTAATTTCATATTTGCTTGGTTTTTAGTTAGTTATAACTAAAGCTAACATTAAAACAGATGTTTCCTTAGGAGGTGCCTTCATACTAAAATGCTTCTGTCATTGGCTGTGGGCACTGTGGAATAGTAAGACAGTTGTTTTAGCTTTCTGATGCAGCCTTCAAGTGGGTGAGACATCCAAAATGTGCATTTCGGGATTGAGAAGCACTGGTTTAGATCAATGACTCTCACTGTCACTGTGACAGTCAGCTGTACTGCAGTTTATGTTGCCAAGTTCCGTGAAACAGCAATATGGTCCCTGGCTATCCTAGTAGCCAGGTCTGACATGAATGTGATTGTTTACTCCTCAGTCTTCTGGACAGTAGTTCAAATAGCCTTGATGACACAGCTTCACAGTTTGCTGAGGTATGTGGACCCTTTCCTTCCACGACATCTCACCTGTCTGAGATTGTGTAGCTATTGATAAGAAGTTTATGTATACGTTTTAATGAGGTACATTTTACTGCTCATTCAGAACTATCCCTTTAACCCTCTTTTTTTCCTGTAGCTATGGCAGCTGTTATTCGTGGAGAGGCCGTTTAGTGTGGATCTAGAAAGTCCTGACTCTGAGCGGGTCCCAGGAGGGGGCAGTGGATCTGGAAGTCTCGGAGCCGGACCGTTCAGCGGTTCTGTGCCAGGTGGGCTTAGTGGGCTTAGTGGAC
The DNA here is from genome assembly GCF_024679245.1 of Pseudorasbora parva. Lineage (NCBI taxonomy): Eukaryota > Metazoa > Chordata > Actinopteri > Cypriniformes > Gobionidae > Pseudorasbora > Pseudorasbora parva. Next base: position 29,292,986 of record NC_090178.1, on the reverse strand, counting down.
CCCTGGGTGGCCCACTAAGTGGAGCAGAGCACTGGGGTCCTGGTCGTCCTCCACGCCTGCACACTCAGAGGAGGTACCGATCCAGAGGAAGCAGTCGACCGGAACGCTCTCCTGCTGTCGAAGGGTAAATTAAATATCTCAGTTCTGTATCCCAAGTCTGTGGGTTAGTTTTCATTCTCTTTCATTTTTCTTGAGGTAGATTCTCTTTCGCATTTTAATCAAAATCTGCGTTGAAGACCTATTCACACCAAATGCCTGTATAGCCCCAATAGTCAGTATGCTTAATGAAGACCAAATTGTCTCCAATACTGTGGATAGTGCTGATCTACAAATGCACATTCAGCAGACAGTCAGAAAGCAAACATAGCAGAATAAACAAGCTGTTGTGATGCATTTTGAGGATTATAGAATTTTTTTTTTTTGGAAGTACAATGATGCATAAATCTGTCTCTGTCTAGTGTGAGTGTGACTGTGCATACATGCATGCACCGATCAGGCATAACATTTATGAGCACTGACAGGTGAAGAGAATAACACCAATTATCTCTTCATCACGGCAGTAGTGGGTGGGCTATATTAGGCAGCAAGTGAATCTTTTTTCCCTCAAAGTTGGTGTGTTAGCAGCAGGAAAAATGTGACAAGGGTCAGATTGTGATGGCTAATCGACTGGGTCAGAGCTCCAAAACTGCAGCTCTTGTGGGGAGTTCCTGGTCTGCAGTGGACAGTATCTATCAAAAGTGGTCCAAGTAAGGAACAGTGGTGAACCAGCGACAGGGTCATGGGCTGCCAAGGCTTATTGATCCACATGGGGAGTGAAGGCTGGCCTGTGTGGTCTGATCAAACAGACGAGCTACTGTAGCTCAAATTGCTCAATAAGTTAATAATAGGTGTCAGAATACACAGTGCATCGCAATTTGTAGTGTATGGGACTGCATAACTGCAGACTAGTCAGGGTGCCCATGCTGAGCCTTGTCCACCACCGAAAGTGCCAACAGTGGTTACGTGAGCATCAGAACTGGACCAAAGAGCAAGTTGGTGTAGTCTGATTAATCACGTTTTCTTTTATATCGCATGGATTGCCGGGTGTGCGCGCTTACCTGGGGAACACATGGCATCAGGATGCACTATGGGAAGAAGGCAAGCCGGTGTGATGCTTTGGGCAATGTTCTGCTGGGAAACCCTGGGTCCTGCCATCCATGTGAATGTTACTTGTGTACATGGACAGCCATGTAAACCCTTTCATGAAAACAGTATTTCCTGGTGGCTGTGGCCTCTCTCAGCATGATAATGCATCCCGCAACAAAGAAAAAAGTGGTTTAAAAATGGTTTTAGGAGCACATTAGCAACAACTAGTTTGAAGTGTTGACTTGGCCTCCAAATTACCCAGATCTCAATCCAATTTAGGATCTGTGGGATGTGCTGAACAAGCAAGTCCAATCCATGGAGACCCAAACCTCGCAACTTACAGGAACTAAAGGATCTGCTGCTAACATCTTGGTGCCATATACCACAGCAGAAAAAAACATTAGTTAAAAAACTAAATAAATTGCATATAATAATAATAACATTTATTGATATCTTTTAATATTGATATTTGGTGTGAAAAGGCCAGTTGACCATTATACATTTAACTTGACAAACTGGAAATAGGCATAATGATTAGCACAAAAAAAATGGTAATAGATTAAGGTGGTAAGCTTGTTTTGAATGGTTTATATCCCAGCTTAGAAATATGAGTGAGACTCTTCTTCTCAAGGATGATGTATGAAACTGTTTTGTTCCATAAAATATGTAGTGCCTCTACGTCTAGTGTTAGTTTTAAATTAGTTACTGACAATATTTACATGTGTTGTATGAGTCAGTTCACTGATTAAAACATGAAATGTCAAAAAATATGGAAGTTGTCAGAATTCCCCCCTACCAATATCAGTTCCTCACTGATGTCTCTGCTTTCCTTCTAGAATAGTACAGCAGTTTCTTGCAGGCCTTTTCGCCAATTCAGGAGTACCAGGCTCTCCTCCGCTGACATGGTAAAGAAAGCATTTCCATTCAATATTAATGTAACTGTAATTTACAGTCGGTACGACTATCAATACATACATGTACAATGTTTTCTCCAATCTCAGTTTAAACAAACATGATAAAGGTGTGTGTGTGTGTGTGTGTTAGGACGGGAATGCTGCACTCAAACCCCGGGGACTATGCCTGGGGACAGGGGGGTCTGGATGCAGTCATCACACAGGTATTTGAGCAGGATAATGCATGTGCTAGGGGTTGAACAACTTAGATTTTTTAAGTCGACATTTGTGTGATGAAAGTCCAGTTGACACCGACTAGTTGCTGATGACGAAATTAATTAACAAATAAGCCTGAACCTTGAGCTGAGACACAAACGCAGGTTTTCTTCTGCACAGCTATGGCATATGACAGCGCTGCCCAAGTTTATTGCTCCTACATAGCAGCTTTTTTTTTATTAGGTTTTTTTGTCTTTGGGTCGTTATATTCTGCTTGTTCTGAATAAGATACAGATAAAGTAACACAATAAAGATGATTTATATGAATGCATTATAAAGAGAGAGAGAGAGAGAGAGAGAGAGAGAGAGAGAGAGAGAGAGAGAGAGAGAGTTGCATGTGAATTAATTGTACCTGTCAGCGTCTTTAACTAGTGAAACTGTAAGTTTATCAAGAAATATATTGTAACGCGGTTTGTAGATGGGAAGGAAGGAGGCGGGAACCGGCGAACGTTCAACAAACTTTATTCAAAAGAAATAAACAAAATGAAAGTAAAACCGCGGGCAGCCCCTCACGGACGACTGCCCGCGAACACACAAAATAAAAGGTGGGCAGCCCCTCACGGACGACTGCCCACAAACACATAAACAAAACTAAACATAAACTCCAGGCCTGGTCCTCTCTCCTCTTCCGCAGCTCTTGCTCCTCCTTATATGCTCCCGTCACATGGCCGCGAGACGAGACCGGTGTGCCACGCAGCTGGCACTCGTGAACGTTAATCACCGGCCCGCTCTCGCGGTCCCTCGCCCCGCTGCCTGTCACACCACATATATGCTAGAACCTTTCAGTTTCTAAGTTACTTAATTGATAAATCACAGAAACAGTGTTGAAAGTAAATTTCTGTGCTACTGAATATGATTCTGTGTGCGGCGCGTGCAGTCTCCGCATGATGTGCAAGCTGTGTGTGCATTAATGCAGCACGCATTAGTTTAGAACAGTGGTTAACTTGTAGAATTTACTGTTAAAAACTTTGCACCGCAGTAACGGGAGTACAGCCGATAGCGAACAATGTGTATACACAACGGCTGTCCGACTTCACTCACGCCTTCATTCACTCCTTCAAGTGAACTGTATTAGTGGACTAACATAGGAAATAGTGAATAAGGGTTTATGGGGTGATTTTGGATTCTAGTAGCACGTTACCTGATCCTACTGTTACTCTGTGCAAACAAGCTGATCATTTCTGTGTTTCTCTCACTCAGTTACTGGGTCAGTTTGAGAACACTGGTCCTCCTCCTGCTGAGAAAGAGAAAATTTCCTCCCTCCCCACTGTTATCATCTCTCAGGAACACACTGGTTAGTCTCTTCTCTCTCTTCCCTTTTCTTTGAAACTCTTGTCATTTTTCTCTTCTGGTCTGTGAAGGGACACTGTGTAATTTTAGTTATGAACTAAGTCTCACAGACGCAGTAGGGGTCCTTGACCTACCAGTATGTGCCTTGTGTGGTGATGAATTATAATTCCTATTTAAGGCAACGCTCGTCGACCAAAATCTCATTATTCTTACCCCCTCTCTCTCCTTCTTATTGTCTCTTCTAGACTGCAATATGGAGTGCCCTGTATGTAAGGAAGACTATACGATTGGTGAGCCGGTCCGGCAGCTGCCCTGTAACCACATCTTCCATAGTGACTGCATTGTGCCCTGGCTTGAACTGGTGAGAGAAACAATAGAGAGGAAGCAATGGAACAATAGGGAAAGAAAGAGGAAAAGACATAGGAAAAAGTTCAGGAAAACATTTAGATATGAGAATCTTTTGAAGTAGGGGGAAAAAATGATGCGGTTATGAAAAAATTCCTAGATGACTAGTAAGCACAGATATTTATAGAAAGCATTTTTTTTAATCTACAAGAATCTGATAAATAGAATGAAAAGAGGTGTCACACTTCAAAATTATAAATGTAAAAACATCTGAAACATTTTAGTAGTGTTGTATGTAGGGATAGTTCACCCAAAACATTCTGTCATTGGTCCAAACCTCTGAGATTCTTTCTTCTGTTGAACACAAAAGAAGATATTTTAAAGAATGTTGTTAACCAGACAGTTGACGCTTACCATTGACTTCCTTTGTTTTTTATTTGTTTTCCCTTACTATGGAAGTCATTGGCTGCCGTCAACTGTGGTTACCAACATTCTTTAAAATATCTTCTTTTGTGTTCAACAGAAAAAAAAGAAACTCAGGTTTGGAAAAATAAAAACAAATTGGCCAACTATCCCTTTGTTTGAAGGTATTGGTCTTGTCTACGGTCTCGAATGTATTTGTGCTCATTTTGTCTCAGTCTAAGGGGACTCAGGATTTTATTTCAAGACCACAACTGCAGGGATATATAGCTAAATTGCCAATGCATTGTCTGATTTATTTCTTAACATCACCAATGTGATTGGATGTAAAACGTACTGCTTTAAATGCTACTAATAACTTAAATCTAATTTGATTTATTTTGTTATTGAAGTGCAGATCAGAAATTAATGGAGAATTGTCAAAAATGTCACCAAAATGAATAAAAATGGCCACAATTTTAAGGTGGGGTAGGTAAGAATTGATTCAAAAACCCTTTTTTCAAATTTGTTTAAACTTTCTTTATATATCAATAATAATTAATACTAATAATATGTAAGTACTCTGAAAAAGAAAGTACAAAATTTGAGTGTCTGTAGACCTCTCACGACTGTTTTAAAGACAGCTAATTATTTCCATTCACTCCACCTTCTCTCTTCTGGGCTCTTTCCAAAGCCACGCCCCCAAAATACATGAACGCACTACACCGGACGCATTATTTACCTCAGACGAGCAGAGTGCATGTAGTCACATCATGTCAGAATCACATGTAATAAAAAATCTAACTTTATCAGTATCAATATAAACAAATAAGATGACTTTTAGTACTCACTATCAATCTAGAATACCGATACTTACATATTATATTTATAAGGCAAAGAAAACGGGTAGCATTGATAAAAACATAAGTAAACATAGGTAGAGAATATAAAAACAAACCAAAGGTTGGAAATAAACGTGCAGGTAAAGTTCCCGGTGAACATGGTAAAAGAGTTCAGACAGAGGGTAGTAGCTAAAGCTAACTTAGTTCTAAAAAAGTTCCTGGAAGCGGTGTACTATCTTTTACACATGCATTTTGTTATCTAAAGTTACATTTCGCAAAATTCAACACGACAGCGATCAACTTGAGCTAAGCATATTGAGTATTTATCATCTCTACTAATGGCTAACTGTACAACATTGTAACTTTATGCTAAGTAATGTTATGTTAGCTATATTAGGCAGCTTCATGTGCTCTTGATACATGCTTCATGAAAACATAAACCAAAAAAATGTATAATCAAAATGAAATATTACCTGTCCAGCAGAAATACAGCCAGTGAGCAGTCGTTTTTCAGTCTCTTGAGGTCCCTCAGTTCTCGCCATCGTTGGAAAGTCACGCCGATATTTACTCGCGTTTGATTTCTTTGTTTATCCGAAGACTTTTTGTGCATTGCCTTTTCTTGTACTGTCTTCCTTTTTTTGCATCGTTTGCCTTCGCTGACTACAAAACCCGGCACTGTGAATTTTGAATGCTCTTTCTCTGAAATTATTTTGCATAACGGATGCGCGCACTTGGGCAGATCCTGTAGCGAAAGCGGTGGTTGCCATGGTAGCGAGAGAGAGTGACAGTCGCCCAAACCAATCACTTTTTTCGTCCTGAAAGAAAATAATGAGCGGTGTTTATTGCAGATTAAACAGTCTAGAGCCACTTGATTTTTATACTCTCTTTTTCAGATTACTTGCATTTGAATTATGTATTGACATATAGGAAAGTTTAAACAAATTTGGACAAAAGTGTTTAAGATCATTCCTACCTACCCTACCTTTAGGATATGTATTATAACATGATAGGCCTTTTTTTTAGCTGTTTTCACGAAAATGAGCACGATTGTAAATGTGATATTGATTTTATATAAACATTCAATATTATTATTGAGTATTGATATAATTTGTAACAGCTTTATATAGTGTATTATTATTCAAATTGTATTAATTGATTAAATATAAGAAATGTATCTGGCAGTTTAAGTGGATCCTTTAGATGGATTTTAAGAAGTGCTGTCTGGTCTCGGCCCTACCTTGATCTTGTCTTGGACTCGGTTTTGTTCTTGACCACAACACTTTTACATTTTAGTGCAGATGAGCAAAGTCTTTTTTCAAACACATTTTATTGACATCTCTGCGATTTAACTATGTACTTTTCAGGGAACTAAAGTCATCAAAACTTAGAAATATCACAAACGGAAATAACTATGTGGTGACCAAGAAAATGTTTTGTACTGATTGTTTGTCCAGACCAGGAGTTTTCAAACTTTTTTATGCCATGGTTCCTAAAAATAGGATAATCCTCTTCCATAAAGCCAGCTATACATTTTCCAAATTTATTTATTCAAGGCTGTTCAAAAGTTTCAGGGTCATTAAGACTTGGATTTATTTGTTAAAAAACAGTAATATTGTGAAATTAAATGTTCTAATTTATTTCTGATGCAAAGCTGAATTTTCAGCATCATTACTTCAGTTTTCAGTGTCACATGGTCCTTTAGAAATCATTCTAATACGATGATTTGATGTTCAAGAAACATCCGTTGTGCTGCTTAATATTTTTGTGGGAATTATGATACCTTTTCTTAGGATTCTTTAAACAGCTTTTATTTGAAATAGTTAAGATTTAATTTATAATGCAAAGTAAGTAAAACATGTATTTAATGTTTCATTGTAACGTAAAAGTATTATAGTTAGTTACAGTGAAGTATCTATAACCATTATAGATGGTTCACCAAAAAATGAAAATTACATGATTTACTCACCCTGAAGCCATCCTAGGTGTATGTGACATTGTTCTTTCAGACGTATACAATCTTAACAAAAAAATAATAAAAATGTATTTAAAAAATGTCCAAGCTTTATAATGGCAGTGAATGGCTGTTTCTGTTTTGAAGTCCATAAAAGTGCATCTATCCATCATATAACTGCTCTACATGGCTCCGGGGCTTGATAAAGGCCTTCTGAAGCAAAGCGGTGCATTTGTGTTAGGAAATTTTACAAACTGTGATCCCTAACTTTGCTTACTGTTGTACGCACGTTTCAGTCTATGGCGTGTCTAAATTCACACTGTTGGAATAAAGTTTTTAGTCACTTGTGAGGTTCAAACTGTAATTTCAGTATCACAAATAGTCACTGACAAACCCTTCTCTCTTCTTCCTCCTTAAAGCACGACACGTGTCCTGTGTGCAGGAAAAGCCTGAATGGGGATGAAAGCGGCACTCAGTCCTCTTCAGAGCCTTCCTCCCTAAACACTGATCCTCGCACACCGGAGAGATGGTCCTTCTGAAACACACACTCTCTCACACGCGCACACACACACGTCCGCCCGTCTCACCCGAGCTCTCTGTCTTAACCCAAGCTTGTTTGTCTCTTTCTTTTTTGTCTATACTTTGTGTTCATCCCATCATGCTGGTATATTTTTACTATGGTTTGTTTACTTCTTTTCTCTAACCTTCTTTATTTGTGTCTATTCCAAGGTATCTAAATCTTTTGCATATTCTTAGACATCTTTGATTCCTTCCAGTTTTCTGCATCGCATCTCTAGTTTATCCATTCTTATTCCTACCCCGGGTGAACAAACAAACAGTGTAGGATGAGGGTAGGGTCGGGCACATATTGTTGCTTTAGCAGCACAACTCCCAACCCACATTTAGATCGTACAGTGTTTGGTTTCCCAGAGACGAGCTGTACTCCTCAGATAGCGCCTCTTACCGTTCAATGTGAATTCTCGTTGGGATGGGGTGGCGTGTCTTTGCGGTTTATAAATGTCGCTTTACGTCCACAGGCCTTTTGTTGTTCTTGCATCCTTTTTTTCCCACCACTTGTCCAGGGGATCATGAAGTTTTGTCTCTCCCCCCTCTATCTCTGGTGTGTATATATCACAAACCCATCAATGTCATTCAGTTTAATTTAGATCTTTTCACACTCATTTCTATTACAGTTTTTTCTAATGTAAATAATTTTAGTTGGAAAACTCATTTAAGGAAGACAAAAAACATTGATGATGAAAATGACAATGAATCGCTAAATATTAAAGTATATAAATATATATTATATGATGTGTATGACCACGATGTATTAATAAAAAAACTGAATAAAAACCAGGAAACATGTTGATCTTATGATACAGGCAAACTACTAAAGCACTCAGACCTTCATATTGAGTATCTTACATGTGTATTCTCAGAAGAAATGGCTGTGAATTGTTGCATTTTAAGTGTTTTAATTCATAATATCTTCAGTGCAAGACATTTTATACATCAAGTTTTTTCCAGGGATGTTAATATAATTTTTTTTAAAGCATGACCCAGTCATATGTTTTTTATTGCCTCTAAAACGTATAAATCATTATTGACTAAATTGAAATAATTTCTCTGTAATCGTGGTTGCTGCAGTCATTTGAAATGTTACAGGCCTTAAACCATGCCGGAAGTGATTTGAGTTAATCAATAAGGTGCATATTTGGGTTATTGACCCCGTTTAGTACAGTTGATTAGCTTCTGCTCCACAGTAGTGTGGTGATGGAGTGAGGTAAAGCCGTTCCAGGCAAAAAGCCCAGCATTTGTTCCCAAACTTCAAACTGCACCTCCTCTTCAGACCTGCAGTTTCAAAAACATTTCATATCAAACTGAATTCATGTAAGAATGACTGCTATGTAACACCACCGTTTGAGTGTAAATGATATCCCAGTCTTTTACCTGTTGAGAACGATGAACACTACTGAGGTATCAGGTCTGATAAAGGCAGATATTTCCAGGCTGGTGTGTTGGCTGAAGGACACACCCACTCTCTGTGACCCCTCCCATAAGAACTTGCTGTCAGTTTTAAAAGCACAAAAACAAACTTAGACCTAGTTTATCCTATAAATGCTGGAATATTTGTATTATATTATTCAGATTGATAAAATATTGCGTAGTTGTACACAACCCACACATGATACAAAAAAATATAAACATTGGCAACATTTAATAGTGAAATTTAAACTTAAGGTGATGATACACAGGGCAACTTTTTTTTTCTGGATACTTTAAATCAGCCGTGGGCACTGTGTCTCACCTACCATGAAGCTGGTTTAGCTGGCTAGCCAGATTTGTTTAAGCTTAGTTTGTGCCAATCCTGGGTTTTAGGTACCATTAAAGTGGTTTGGCTTTTAGCTGTGTTCATCGCCATAGTAACTTAAGCTCCACAGCTAACATGCTCTGGGGCAGGTTATGTTCTGGATAAGAGATCTCAACCTGAAATCGGGCCAATCAGCTGCAAATTAAAGGACATTACATAGCAAATGGTTTTTAACAATGCTTATTTATAATAATAATTTTGAATGATTTAGATAATTTATGTAATTATAATACCCTTAATCAATTACACATTTATCATTTTAGTTAATCAATCATTAATAGGCACTTTGTTAAAATTAAAATAAAAAGCCTATAAAGTCATACAAATAAGCTTTAAAATCAGTAAATAAAACTTAAAAAAAAGAAGTTTACTGAGCTTAAATGTTCAATTTGCTCCATATATCAACTAAACTAACTTCATAACTTGCATACTATTTTTTCTTTAAAGGGGGGGTGAAACACTCAGTTTCAGTCAATCTCATGTCAATCTTGAGTACCTATAGAGTAGTATTGCATCCTTCATATCTCCGAAAAGTCTTTAGTTTTATCATATTTATAAAAGAAATATAGGCTGTACCGAGTCTTTCCGGAAAAAAACGAGCGCCTGGAGGCGTATCGTGTGGGCGGAGCTAAAGAATGACGAATGTGCACAAAGCGGTGACGTCCTCAAGCGTGGAGAAACCCATCGCTATCTCAGCTAATACAGATAATGATCCACAATCAAATCTGAGGCTGAAATAAATTGAACAGGAGAAATGGCAACATCAGGATGTCCGTCTCTGTGGTATGTACTGTATTTAGGGGCCTTTGTGTGTCTTTACGCGCAGTTTATGAGGACATGATTCGGTTTATGGACTATTGTATGTGACTAGACCTTAGAGGTAGCAAGCAAAACCGTTAGCGCATTTGAATGACGAAGCACGCAATCGTGTCGTTTACTGATGTTTACTCATGCGACGGTAGCCAATAGCAGAGACATTTGAAGCAGATTTACTCACCGGCTGCTTCCAAAGCAGGACCGAATCTTTATCGCTGGGACCGCTCTGTCAAAAACACACTTCTTTGGTATGATTTGGTGAAGTCCTGTGACAGCAGTGACCGTGGAAATCCACTTTGCGACGCGACTGAAGCAATGCTTTGAAGCTTCCCGTCATTTCTGCGTTCAAATCGGTTCAAATGCAGCGCTGCCTTCCCAGAATGCTGTGCTGAAGCGTTGAAGTCGCTCGACGTCACCCATAGGAATAAAGTGGAGCGCGGCGCGTCATAAGTGTTCACGGACGACTGGATCTGCGACTGGACTGTTTACGGCGTGCATTTCCTCTCTCTCCCTCTAGTTACGCGCGCGGGCACCCTACCGGGAGAAGAGCCCGTACGGCCCATACAAGGACCTTCCGATCTATTTAACGTCAAGTTGACCCACCTTTTCCCATACTCGAAAAAAACTCGCCGAAACTTGTGAGAAACCGGAAGGAGTATTTTTAACACAGAAATACTCCATCAAACGTCCAACATTAGTTTTTGAAACTTTGTCTATGTTTAGGATGGGAATCCAAGTCTTTAAAGGTGTAAAAAGCTCAGTATGCATGAAACAGCATTTCACCCCCCCTTTAAGTTGTCCTCTTTCATAGACAGCTTTTCTTCTTGCTGTGTTTTTTTTTATTCTTATTATTTTTCAATCATGTAATATTCAGCAGAAGAGAGAAATTAATCTCACTGCTTGTCTCGCGAGAAGTGAATCTCAGTTCCACAGCGTGTGATTGGCTGTTCACTACTGATGTCACAGCTAAACTCAGGGTCAAAGCCTGAGTTGACAGAGAAACTGATGATCAGCATCATGGGACCAACAAAGCCTTAATACAATGGTTTGGTTTCGTCAACTCAAAACTAATCCTGTAACCCTGAGTTTGTTAAACTACCATCATGGTACAGGCCCCTGGTTGCCTGTTAACGGCAACCTCGCTCAAAAAGTCACATTTAGATGCCATTTTTGTGCAAGAGCTAAAATCTAAAGTTAACAGTGGAGTCTAACCTGAAGTGGGCCATGCTGTAGAAGGTGGGCTGCTTGTAGAAGATATCTTTTCTTGGGTCCACAATAATGGGGCTGTCCACAAAATTCTTAACCCAATTTGGCCCACCTTCCTGATTGAGGGCCAAGTTCCAGTCTGTCCAGCCTGCCACATAGTTATTCATGTCCTAAATAAAAAGAGGTACATTAAATAATCATTTTTAAATAATTACATTAAAAAAATACTCTATTATATTGCAGCCCCTTTGTATGCAAGTGGCAGTGCAGCCTTAACACAAAATTTTGCCTGAAATATTTGAAAATATAATCCTTTTTTAGGAAAAAAGATGGGGCGGGAAAAGGCTTAAAGGATTAGTTCATTTCAAAATGAAAATTTCCTGATAATTTACTCACCCCCATCTCATCCAAAATGTTCATGTTCAAGTTTTTTGAGGAAAACATTGCAAGATTTTTCTTCATATAATGGATTTGAATGGCAACCAATGGTTGAAGGTCCAAGTCAATGCAGTTTCGAAGGGCTTCAAGGGCTCAGCATGATACCAGCCAAGGAATAGAGTCTTATCTAGTGAAACCATCAGCCATTTACCCAAAAAAATTAAAAACTTTGGAGTTGCGTCACATGGCGTAGGTAATGTAACGTAATGACCTACATCATTGATCCAACTTTAAAATTGCCTGACATCGTTGTTTTGCCTTTTTTTTTTTTTTGTAAAGGGCCTCAAAAGTTTGATTTTGCACATTTGTTTCTCCACCTACGTCACGGCCGTGACCTTTCTGATGTGATGTCACGTATCGTGAATAATCACAACTCCGAAGTCACACATCTGAGGTTAAAGTATAAACATTTTTATTTATTTTTTAGAAAATGGCAGATGGTTTCAATAGATAAGACCCTATTCATCGGCTGGGATTGTGCAGAGCCCTTTGAAACTGCATTGATTTGGACCTCCAACTATTCTGTTGATGTTTTCCTCAAAAAACTTAATTTCATCTGAACATCTTGGATGAGATGAGGGTGAGAATTATCAGGAAATTTTTATTTTTAAGTGAACATCCTTTAAATATATTATTAAATATACTCTACAGGTAAGCCTTTTCTAAATAATAATATTAAATATATATATATACAGTCAAACCCAAATGTATTCAGACACCTTCAACATTGTCTCACATTATCATAGTTTATTCGCTAGAGTTAAACGCTGTCAGAACAAATTAATGTTGATATTAGGCTGAGATGCGCCTCGCCTGAAACAGGCGTTGAAACAAGTGCAGGCAAGACGGACAGTTCTCTCTTGTACTGGATCAGACACCTGCGAGATCAAAGGCGGATATCGCGGGATTCACATTCATGTACTGTGTTGCTGATAAACTGGGTGTAATTTAAGTTCTGTTGCTTTTATATGAAAATAAATATTATGAACAAGAGTCCCAAAGTTTTTGTTATTTATTTCCATTCAAAAGACCTGTTTATCAATCATTTTTACTTTAATTACATACATGTTTTAATTTTTTTTTATAAATATGACAACAATCACAACCCACAGAGAGGTCGCACTGTCCAAGAGTTTGGGAATTTATACACATAAAAACATGATATGGGAGTTTTAAAATCAAACATTTTAAAAAAGAACCATACATCACGGTTGTTTAAACCAATGAGCATTAAGCTGTGTCATCAGGAAGTCGTTTCCCATCATGCTCATGGTCAGGGCAGTCGGTGAAGAGCAACTGCGCCCGACTGCATAATCTGACATGTCCACCTTACCAACGCGAGAGATTATTGACACACGTCAGCATGACATCAAAGCAAGTCGGACCACACTCTGACACATTTCTAACCAGCATCTCGCGGTAATGTCAGATAACTTTGATAGAAAGGTATGGAATGGATTAAAAATCAACCAATCAGCTGTTCAATTTAAGTACACAATTAGATAATACTAATTGAGTTCAACCAATGACCAAACAATGCTTCATTTAGTTCAGTCTGTGGTGTAAAAGGTCACATTAGCAATTCAAGAAAAAACACGTAAGCAAAACATGGTCAGTGTCTGAATAATGTTACTGGTAGTCCACTGTATGAAGAATTTTTAGGCAAAATACATCAGTTTACTTTATTTTGCTATCCTCACTTGCATAAATGAACTATACTGTCCTGCAACCACTAGAAAAAAAAATACCTATATATATATATCTGGTGTCAGAATCATTTTTGGTTTGACTATGTTATATGTAAATCCTATAGTATATCATTTTTATCTACATTGATTTTCTGAATGATCAAGTACCTGTATGATATCATGTGCATAGTCCTCTGCTCTGTCCCAGCTGCCCAGACGCACACCATGATCCCCCGGTTTCCAACCAGAACACGCCTCGGTTGCAAACAGGAAGTACTCAGGGTAGAGGTGGTGTGTGTTTGACAGGGTGATGTCAGGCGGCGCAAGACTGTCCAGGTACCAGTGAACACCAATGCCGTGGACGTAACGTGCTGCTTGTACGTCACTCAGAACCTACAACAGGTAAAGAGAGGTGGACTCTTAAAGGGTTAGTTCACCCAAAAATGAAAATTCTCTCATTAATTACTTACCCTAATGTCGATCGACACCCGTAAGACCTCCGTTGAAATCCAATGGCTCAGACAGGCCTTCATTGACACCGATGTCATTTCCTCAAGACACATAGTCCATCTCACTACAGTGGCTCTACAATCATTTTATGAAGCAACGAGAATAGTTTTTGTGTGCGCAAAAAAACCCTAAACTTTTCACTATTCACTATTTCACTATCACTACTCAAGTCGTTATTTAGTTTTTTTGCACACAAAAACTATTCTCGTGCTTCATAAAATTATTTTAGAGCCACTGTAGTGAGATGGGCTTTGTAATGACGTCTTTAGTGCCTTTTATGGGTCTTGAGAGAGGAAATGACATCGGTGACAAAGGACTGCGGGTGAAAATTACCTTTGAGCTAAATCCGGTACAATACATGAAATGGAAACATTTATGTTAAAAATTGAACATTGTCCTTTTATAAATAAAGTAAAGTAAGTAAGGTGTCAATGAAGGCCTTTCTGAGCCATCGATTTAAAAAATTGTTTTGTTTTTTTTTTTGAAAAAAAATCTTCATTTATGTTCAGAAGATGAACGGCAGTCTTGCGCGTCGAATAACATTAGTGTAAGTAATTAATGAGAGAATTTTCATTTTTGGGTGAACTCTGAACCTCTTCCCATCCCTCTTTGATTGCCCCCTCCTCACTTACCACTTTGGCCCAGTGTGGAAGCAGAACTCGGTTGTCATCAAGGATCATAAGGCGGGTCTTGGGAAAGGATGAGGAATGGAGTGCTGGGCCCAAATCCAGGGCAATCCAGTCACGCTGTGTCTCCGGAGTAAAACCCAAAGCTTGAAAACTGTAATTTGTCATTTGGCCTGCAGTGGGCTCATTCCCTGATGTCAACCCCCAGAATGAAAGATTATATTTCCCATACTCCTCTAGAAATCTGAATATGACAGATCAAAAAAAAAAGGATAAAAATTACTGTTACAGAAAAAAAAATATTACAGTCCGTTTAGATATTTGTATTTAAATGCAGTATTAGGTTTTGTCATGCACCTAATGTAGTACTGAGCCCAGGTCTTATGCTCTTTGCCTCCTGGCTTGCCTTTGAGTGAGCCCTTCCCAATCAGTGCACCATTGGTCTTCAGCCAGGCGGGGGCGCTCCAAGCACTGGCAAACAGATTGAGAGGCTGAGCAGAGACAGCCTGTGCCCGCTGCAGCAAGGGAATCTGGGGAGGAAAGATGACTTGTGTTGTAATTACACGTATGCAATATGTGTCCTATACAGCCATTTTATAATTGTTTGCAAGGAGACAACACTATGCAAGGAGACACTATTGAGTCAGTCACTTGGGAAGGAATCCAGAGAATCCATGTATTTACTATGTGATATAGTCTATTAGAATGACAAAGAGTTCAATAGTTCAATAAAAAGAACCGCTGCACATCTCCAAGCAACAAACAGTGGTGTACATTGCTGAATGAATTTTTGTTTTTGAATGAATCGATTGAGTGAATGATTCAACAGTCACTCATAAACATGATGACGTCCTTTTTCCTAGGTGTTTTTCGCAAACAGACAGCAACGTTGTCAGAAATCAGAATGCTCCCTGTTCACATGGTTCTCCTTGTTCAAAACTTTTTATGCATTTTGGCCATTCATTTACACGACAACGAAATTTTGGGGCCTGAAAATGGAAACTTGAAAACAATGCTGCCATCGTCTCTGTGTAAACTACAAAAAAGCTAATTTGTGCAACTTTAGTTTCTTATTTTAAAATATCAATCATTTCTTATTTTAGAATTCTTTCTTTTTTTAAACACTAGTCTGATGTAAATAATTTTAAATGTAAGAATTTAACAAAAGATGACATGCATTGAATAATTTTAGAAATAAAGGACTTGCTGCCATCTAATGTTATGGTTTATGGCGGTTACAGTTTCATATATAAAAAAAAAAATCAATTAATGTCTTTATCATTTAATATATCAATATTCAAACACAAGTGCCTTATTGGCAGAGGCTTTTAGACTAACACACATCTTGTTGGGCTAGATAAAAGTACAAAAGACGCTAGATTATTAACAGTAGCAATAGTGGAGGGTTAAGGCATGTGGTAGAAGGTTTTGATGCAAATCAACTTTTGCTGAACTCTCCCTTTTCCCATTAGATGGGAAAGGCATTAATTTATTATTAGAAATTAATAAAATATTTGAAAACTGGAAATAGTGATCTAATGGTTGTAGGGTATAGGGAGGGCATTACTGTCCCAACAATCATAAATATAATCATTTACACTGTTATTTTTGCATACCATTTAACGTACAACAACACTGAAGTGCATATAGTATCTGCCACTGTTTTTATGTATAAATAGCATCTAACTACCATTTACACTTATTGCAAATAAAATATTGCTATTTTTATATATTGCAGTGAGAATCTATTACTCTTTTCACTTTGTGTAAATAGAATCTATTGCTTAGAAATATACTATTTTCACTTAGTGTAAATATCATCTATCGCTATTTGAATAAATTGCTCTTATATAAGTAAAAATGCCCTAGAAAATTATGTGCACTAACCACAAGATAGAATATGAAAAGTGTCGTGAGTCAGCTGTCCACAGCAGGCTTTTTAACCAGTCATGGCAACAGGCCAGCACAAAACAAAAAAAAATACTCCACAAATGTCGAGTTATAACGATTGTCAAAATCGCACACCCCAAATTTGTGATGGTGTGTTTCTGTTTGTGTATGATACCTTCATGTGAATATCCTCTTCGGCCAGGGTGAAGTTCTGGAGATCGTAGTCCCCTGGAGTGTCAGCATACGTATAGAGGCGAGTTGAAAAATCACAACTGGCCACTGGTACTCTCACGAAACGGTACCCTATGCCTGTGACAGACAGGGATGTGCACCATTCAGAAATGAGAATGCTGAACCAATTTTCATCCTCTGTCCCTCTCAGTCTCTGTCACTCTCACCATCTGGGGAGAAGTACTCTCTGAGCAGCTGATCCTGGGCTCCAGAGGACAGAGACAGAATGTTCATGGCTGCCGCATCTGTCATGGCTCCCCCAAATCCTTTAATGAGCTGGAACTTCTGACTGGGATTCAAAGTGAATCTAAGAGCTGAGATTCAGAAGAAAAGAAAGAGAGGAATTCAGCATTTGACCTAATATTAAATATATTTCATTTTGAATTGAATACTACTTTCTCTAGTTGACTTCTTTATTCCCAGTTACCATGAAATCAAAATGGACAATTCTTAATTTTTATTAATTTTAAAAGATTTTTCCTTGTACATCATTCATTTTTATTTTGTGTTCCCTTGTAATCTTCGATTAAAATTACTTCCCCTCCCACTTGCAGCGGTCTTATCTTTTCTCCGATGATGCGTTTACTGGTGTGAGGGCAGGACAACCATCACTCAAATGACATCACAGCAATAGGAAACCAAAACCAAACAATCAGTTCCTGCCTTTTTTCTTGTTTGAGAAGGATATATGTATACACATGGATATATGTAACAATGGGGGAAGAAAAGACTTCCATTTTTGAACCGCAACTTTAAAAGGTGCACTCTTGGCAAAATGTGTAACTGGGCCGTTTGTGTGACAATTGTATTATTTTGATATGTTAAAAATTCCATAGAGCACCTTTAATGTATTTCTTTTCACCTAAAAATGAAAATACTGGCATCCTTTAATCTCACGTCATTCCAAAACCATAACTTATGTTCATCTTCAAGACACAAAATTCTCCTCTTTTATGTCCATCCCCTGAAAGTCCATGCAACCAATGTTTTCATTCACATATAAATAATGAGTGCAAATAGAGTTAGTCTAATCAAATATGGTAAACACAGAAGCTCAAAAGAACAAGCCTGATGAAAAAAATCAACTTGGTTTATTCTCTTGCATCTGTTTTTACCATTTTTGATAAACTATATGTTTACATGTGAATGAATGAATTAAAGGTGCACTATGCAACTTTCCGTCCACTGGAGGGAGCCTATTCAAAACAAATGCATAGTTTGATGACGCCAAGTTTGAGCTCAGTATCTTGGGACATGTGGTCTTCACCTCACTCAATAGGACTCGGGCAGAAATCATGTTCATAGATGCAGTTATTAATGTTACTGTAGTGAAAAGCAGAGTGGGACCAAGTGTTGTGGAGCTGAGCACGGCCGCTGGAGCGATTGTTAAACAAACACACCGCTCGCGAGCAGCGGGACTTTTATGATGACGGGACGATGCTTGCAGTATTTCCGCTTTTCCGGTCATGAGTATAAGGTAAAGCAGCTCTGTTTATCATATTAGATACATTTAAGTGTGTTTAAAATGATGTTATGATGTTACTCTGTGCGTTCGCTCGGCGCTGCTGTGACACTTGTTCACACTGCTAAGAGAAAAGCGCTTCTGCCAAATAAAACTGAGGGTAACGCAGATATAATGCAATAGACAGGCGACTCCCTCAAATGCTATGCTGACACGTCCAGGTTCATTAGTTAAAATATCAATTTTCTCACAATTTACAAATAGTTGGAAACATTTGGGATATTGTAAGTACTCAACTGAACAAAATATATTACACTGGCCTAGTGGTTTTTGGATATTTTACTGCACAAATACTACATAGTGCACCTTTAAATCTGTCTATCATAAAAAGCCATTGTGTATCTTCTGAAGTATCTTCATATGGATTACTTTGCAATCTCTTTTTGCACTTTTTGATTTGTAATTTTTTTTTTGGTCCAAAGTATTTGGAACGACATGACTGTACTAAATGATGACAAAATTAAAATAGCTTGAAGACCTAACCCATATAGAAAACTTTCACACTCAAGTTGGCATGAAACGAAAGTTGCGATGGTCTTTTCTTAAAGGGGTTAGTTCACTCAAAAATGAAAATTCTGTCATTAATTCCTCACCATCATGACGTTCCAAACCCGTAAGATCTTCGCAACACAAATGAAAAAAACTTTTAAAAAGTCCATGTGATTCCAGTGGCTCAAACTTAATTTTATGAAGCCACGAAAAAACGTTTTTTGTGCAAAAACAAAAAAACGACTTCATTCAACAATTGCATTGTAGCCTGTGCCATGTCTCCTAAGCAGTTTACATTGTAAAAACAGCTCCCGCGTAATCATCACACGTATGATGCTCACGTGAACAGCAGGCTGCCGTAGAACTCGAAAGCGCTGTGCTATTTACAATGTAAATTTGTGTTCTGAAGATGAACGGAGGTCTTACAGGTTTAGAATGACATGAGGGTGAGGAATAATGACAGAATTTTAATTTTTGGGTGAACTAACCCTTTCACTATTGTGATGTATATCCGAATGAAAGGGCTTCTCGAACAAGGAAAAATTCAGGGTGGGAGTGGAACTTGATTTTGTCCATAGGGAATTGATTGGATGGTTGTGGGTTCCATATCTTTAAACTGATGGAAGGTTGTTCCGCCCTCACGTCATCAGAAAATAATATTGAAAAGGGGTATTTTTAAGTTATTTTGATTAATGATTATAAAGGCATGTGAATAAAAAAATATGTCAATGAAGAAATCATTTATAAGTGCTGCAATACTTAGAATTGTCAATTTGATTGAATAGCACACTCACCTGCCCCTGTGCTGTTTTTCTGGAACTGTCCGTGACTCCTCACGAGTCTGCTGCCAGATTTACTGCTGACATATGACAAAAACTGACCGGGATCTGGCAACAAAATCCGGCCCACCGAGTCGCAGAATGTCGCATTGCACACACACACAACCGAACCATGACCGAAATTCAGTGCTTGACAGTCCGTACTGTCAGCTGGACAGAGTGACACAAACAGACACATGAAACCAATTAATATATCTTATAAAAAAAATCATAAATCAGTTTTATATTTAGTTAATAAACACACCTCTTGCTATGATTACTCCAGTAAGCAGAATGAAAAGGGCTGTTTCTCTCATTCTGTCGATGAGACGCTGCGGAGATTAGTTAACGTTACATGTAAACAATAACAACAATAACGCTTATTCATATATTTAAACGTGCTCTCACGACTTATTCCTTTTTGGCAGACAGTCCCCTCTGTGTATTTAGTTTGTCCGAAGCCTAAAAACGTAAACATTAATATTACTGTCCTTAAATTTTGTTTAGAGACACTTTCTCATAGTGTTTCTAAGCTGTAAACAGTCAATCACGCACCATGCGACTGAGTTCCGGGTGAGGCTGCAGCCACATGACCACCTCATTTATCACGTGACTTCCAACAATGCTTTAGAACCATTCAAATTAGTATTATTATTAGGCTGTAAACTGTTCTGAAGGCAAAAGGGGGTCAAACACACTATTGCTATGGTTTCCCTATATATATATATATATATATATATATATATATATATATATATATATATATATATTTACAGTCACCTAAAGGATTATTAGGAACACCATACTAATACTGTGTTTGACCCTCTTTCGCCTTCAGAACTGTCTTAATTCTACATGGAATTGATTCAACAAGGTGCTAAAAGCATTCTTTAGAAATGTCGGCCCATATTTATTGGATAGCATCTTGCAGTTGCTCTATTGGGTTGAGATCTGGTGACTGTGGGGGCCATTTTAGTACAGTTAACTCACTGTCATGTTTAAGAAACCAATTTGAAATTATTCAAGCTTTGTGACATGGTGCATTATCCTGCTGGAAGTAGCCATCAGAGGATGGGTACATGGTGGTCATAAAGGGATGGACATGGTCAGAAACAATGCTCAGGTAGGCCGTGACATGATTAAACGATTCCCAATTGGCACTAAGGGGCCTAAAGTGTGCCAAGCAGGGGTGTGGGACTGGGGGGATAAAGGGTACTGAGTAACCAGGGCCCGAGGCAGGGAAGTCCGTTTTCTATACATACACATACATGGTATGGGGGCCCAGCAAGATGGTTTGTACCCAGGGCCCAAAATTTGGTGCTACGCCACTGGTGCCAAGAAAACATCCCCCACACCATTACACCACCACCAGCCTGCACAGTGGTAACAAGGCATGATGGATCCCTGTTCTCATTCTGTTCACGCCAAATTCTGACTGATTTGAATGTCTCAACAGATATTCAGACTCATCAGACGAGGCAACATTTTTCCAGTCTTCAACTGTCCAATTTTGGTGGCTTGTTCAAATTATAGCCTCTTTTTCCTATTTTTAGTGGAGATGTGTGGTATTCGGTGGGGTCTTCTGCTGTTGAAGCCAATCCGCCTCAAGGTTGTGCGTGTTGTGGCTTCACAAATGCTTTGCTGCATACCTCGGTTGTAACGAGTGGTTATTTCAAAGTTGCTCTTCTATCAGCTTTAATCAGTCGGCCCATTCTCCTCTGACCTCTAGCAGCAACAAGGCATTTTCGCCCACAGGACTGCCGCATACTGGATGTTTTCACACCATTCTTTGTAAACCCTAGAAATAGTTGTGTGAGAAAATCCCAGTAACTGAGCAGATTGTGAAATACTCAGACCGGCCCGTCTGGCACCAATAACAATGCCACGCTCAAAATTGCTTAAATCACCTTTCTTTCCCATTCTGACATTCAGTTTGGAGTTCAGGAGATTGTCTTGACCAGGACCACACTCCTAAATGCATTGAAGCAACTGCCATGTGATTGGTTGATTAGATAATTGCATTAATGAGAAATTGAACCGATGTTCCTAATAATCCTTTAGGTGGGAGAGAGAGAGAAAGAGAGAGAGAGAGAGAGAGAGAGAGAGAGAGAGAGAGAGAGAGAGAGGCTTGTAAATGTTTTCCAAGGTTTTTATTATGAAAAATTCTGCATGCTTATAAGTTTATTGAATTCACATGATTTACAGACGTAAGCGAAACACAAATGTGCATTACAAGAAGGCACACAATCGCTCCAGGATGGATGGATTTCTGTTGCTGAGAAATATGAGCTCTTTCTTTCCTTCTTCAGATAGACCTGTTGGTAAAATATAATAGATATTGAAAATGTGTATCTTGTAACATACATAAAAGTCTATTCTGACTTTTCATGTCAAAATGATCCTAGTTTACTAGCGTAACAGAAATGAACGTGACATTTCTTTTGTACTGTGGATATAAAAGAGCTATAAAGCTTGTCAGAAAATACTACTCATTTAGACCAGAGATTTTCAATCTTTTATATGCAACAAACCCTCAAATATGATGACCCCCATGCTAAGATTTCAAAAGCTATATACATGTGAAAAATTGTCTATAATATTTGGAAAATAAGTTTCTATAAACAATTTTTCTACTCACACAGTACTGTTATAGTACTGTTTTTTATGTAATCAGAATCATTTACAATCAAATACACATCAAATGTACATTGTTTGCCTTTTCACTATGTAGCATTAATGCTAAACAAGCATCCTACTTAGTCAGAAAGTGAAAAAGAGAGCATGAAAAAGGACATTGCCTATCGCTTTTTTTTTATTCAGTCCCAAAATCACTTGAATGCACTTTCAATCATAATTATGGCTTGAAACCTTGAAAAAAGGAACTTTTATTTTGCATGACAACATTATTCTCTTTACACACAGCGCTGCCAGTTGCCACTGCTTGCACTGAAGACACGCAAATAACACAAACTTACTGTGCGGATGCTGCAGCCAGTTACGGTCTAAATAGTACAGATAACAGCTCTCAAACTCCTTCTCATTGTAGTTGGGCACAGAAACTGGCACAAATGGTTCCATATTATCAAACCCCTCCTGAAAGACAGAAATAGAGGCATGTGCGAAATCAAAAAAAAGAGATAGAAATGCATAAGCCCTGTATCTTGACAAAACATGCAACAGACCATGTCAGGGGCCTCTAAAATTTTGCAAACGGTTCAAAGTCTATTGTTGAAGTACAAAGCAAAAACAAAGCTCTGTTAACTTAGGGCATTTACTCTGCAGTTTAATGAAAAGGGCATAATGTGGTTCTTGTGTGTGTGAGAGATGCTGACCTCTCCTAGTAACTCATTGGGAAGATAAGCAGACCGTGGCTTGAACAGGGACCCAGTCTGAGATAGCGCTGTCAAAATGGCACCTCCACTCTATAAGAGATAGCAATATAACGCGAGAGTAAAGGCCTGTTCACAACTAAGAAAACTATAGCGATAAAGATAGATATATTTCTAATAATCATTCTACACATAAAAGAACAGCAGCATCCACACCGCAACTATAACTATAATGACACAAAACAATATAGTTGGAATCTCTTTCAGGATAACAACAATAAAAACATTGATAGCCAATCAGAATCCTTCCTGCTTTATGAGCTCAAGCATTTAAAGCAGCAAACTTACTTAGGAATAAGCAGAACGATATTGTGGGCTAATATAGTTATTAAGGGTGTAACGGTACACCAATCTGACGGATCAGTACGTACCTCGGTTTTGAAGTCCCGGTTCAGTACGATTTTGGTACAGCAGTTTTAAAAAAAAAATCTTTTTTTAAATTTTTATTCAACAGTGGTATTATATACTGAAAAAATCACTTCAACCACTGCCGCCGTTTGAACTGAAGTGCCTATACAGTGATCTCTCACGTCACATTAAAGAGCGTCAAAATGGCATTTATCGTTTGAATTTCATGATAACATGCACTGAATTCCTAACATGTTCGTGTGGGAACCCGAATTGAAGTATGTCCTTAAAACAAGCCGACTGTTAACTGTTAAAGATTGCATTCGTACAATTCGTTACACATGTGCACCGAACAGAAAGCCCTGTGCCGAAACGGTTCGGTACGAATACGTGTACCGTTACACCCCTAATAGTTATCGATCTTGGTGTGAACAGGCCTTAAATTGACAGTAAACAACATACTGAAAGTTCAATCTGCAATATAATATTGAGTTTTTTTTTACCCAATCGTTTTTCATCATCTTCCTCAGATTATGAATCAGAGTCAGCTCCTCTGGCTCACACTGCATAAAATAAATGATACTAATTATTTAATAACATAAAAATAATTGTGTAATAATGTTATTTAAGCATTTATGAATTAATCTTTTATTCTGGCTAATTTATGCCAACGTACCATAGTCTTATCTTCCTTTTTTAGAGATGTTTTTCCCCACAGAGCATTTACTCCATCCACAGCCACGGCCAGCTTAAAGGCCACCTCGCCATCTGTGGCGCCCCCTGCCTGCAGCCTCAGCTCCCGCATTACTGCACCCACCACATCACTGCTGCTCTTCATGCGGTTTACACCCTGTTCAAATTAAAATCAAATTATAAAACAAATTCATGAACATGAAATAATTAATGCATACACAAGATTAAAATAATAGAACAAGGTGACAAAACTGAAAAAAATCCATTTAAAGTAGTAGTAATGGGGAATTTTTGGATGATGATGATGATGATGGCGATAGTGATGGTGATAATGATGATGATGAAGAAAACTCACCTGATCAACAAGCTCCCCTAACGGCTGCCCCTTCTCAGTACTTTCTCTCTTTGTCCACACATATCGCTGTGTCGTCTTTAACTGTCAGTTGATCAGATTGACATCAGAGCATCTCAGTAAAACATACAAATATTTAACCAAAATAATAAAGAAGTGATAAAAATAACTTACTCAAATAAGTATTTTTATAGTATATTACAAAGTAATATTAATTAACTACATGTACTATCTATAGGGTTAGTTACTATATTAATTATGCATAATTTAATGTTATTACGATATAGGAATGCACACTTAATCATAATTGAATGGCACGTGATTTGCCAAAGGCTGCACTTTTTTTATTATTATTTGAGTTTGTCAGTAAGGCATGGCTCTGTGATCAGTAGTAGAGTGCTTTCATGCAGAAACTCCAAATACACCCTGCAGAAGTACGTTGTTCCAGGAAATCCCTATGGGCATCATACTATCGCTGTAGCTGAATAAACAGAAAATTGAAACGCTTCGATTAAACATGACTAATAAACACACGACTATGATTATATATATATATATATATATATATATATATATATATATATATATATATATATATATATATATATATATATATATATATAGAGAGAGAGAGAGAGAGAGAGAGAGAGAGAGAGAGAGAGTGAGAGAGTGTGAGAGAGAGAGAGAGAGTGAGAGAGTGTGAGAGAGTGTGAGAGAGAGAGAGTGAGAGAGAGAGAGAGAGAGAGAGAGAGAGAGAGAGAGAGAGAGAGAGAGAGAGAGAGAGAGAGAGAGAGAGAGAGAGAGAGAGAGAGAGAGAGAGAGAGAGAGAGAGAGAGAGAGAGAGAGAGAGAGAGAGAGATCTCCAAGCCATCTCGGGTTATTTTCTAGCCTAGAAATCTAGACACACCCTAGCGACAGCAAATCTAATCTGCCCGCGAGTATCGTCTAGCAACTCTCAATACACGTCTGAGCTGTAAAAACCAAACTCTGGTCAGGACAATCACATCGTGTATAGAGTCGGTGGGCTGGGCTTACAATAATGATGGCCGATTTGCGCGTGCTACAAGTAAATGCAGAAGCTGGCGAACAGCGGTCTTTCGAATCAGCTTTGACGGCGAAAAGAACAAAGAACGGCACTCAAGTCATTATTAAGAAGGGAAGATGTGTTCGGAGTTTTGCCGACCGGATATGGCAAAAGTTTAATCTGTCAACGAGCTCCGCTTCACCTTCGTTGCTCTGGTTGGTTGTAGCGCTATCCAATTGTGCGCAGAGGGAGTTTGAAAGACAACCGTTTATCTCGCCCCTCGGATTGAGCCCTGTCAATGGTGAGTTTCCAGACCAAACATCTTGATGAGGGTCTGGCTTGTCAGGCTAGGTATTTTCATGATAATAGAGTATATTTATACTTCAATGTTAATTGGCATAGTCTTTATCACTGTACTGAATACTGAAATAATATGTTGTGTGACTTATTCTGTGTAAAAGGCAACATCATCTCAAAGAAGGATGATCAACTGTTGTTATGAAGTGAATTGTGAGAAAAAACATGTTATTAAAATGTTGTCTTTTGTCAGACAAGAGGTTCATAAATCTTTCCAAATGTTTGGAAAGATGTTTGACGCATGTTTCTTTTTCAACTGTCATCATAAGCGACTGGAGCAGCATTTACTACTGATCACAAAACCGACTCTGTTCACTGGCAAGCTGTCCATACAATATGATTTCATAAAAGTAATCATAGCAATTTCATAAAAGTAAGCCAAATTTATTATAAACCGAAAATGATTCATGCAGCCATATTACTATAATAAGTACATGTAGTAATGTGTAACTACATCATCTTAAGAACTGACAAAGAATTAACATCACCTTCAAGAATTGAAGAATTGACAAAAATGTAAAATGTGCACCTTGAATGCAATGTAAGTCGCTTTGGATAAAAGCGTCTGCCAAACGCATAAATGTAAACCTTAAAATAAAGTGTTACCAGATTTTCTACAATTTCTACTTTCATCACACTTTTACGTTAGAAAATAGAAATACATATTTTTTCCCTGGGCCAGACAGGAGGTGAGCAGAAGTGATCAGCTCACCTACTTTCATACCCATAAACCCTAATAAACACATTGAGTACCTTGGATAAAAAGCGTTCATTGGTGATTTTGAAGTTCTTCAGCCATTGGGAAGCCTGGATCGGCTGGTCAAAGCGTGAGGGGCGGGAAGAAGAGGGTAGCAGCTCTTTACAGTTCTTGACCCACAGATGAGCTAGAGAAAGACCATCATAACATCAAACTTCACCTCATCTTGCATTTGGGTTGAATGTGGAATCAATGATTGAATGTGGGTCAGTGCAGCTCACCATCAGGTATGTGCAGGATCAGCCAGCCCTGGGTGTAGCAGTAATGCAGGGCGTGACATAAAGACAGGGTCTTTCCAGAGCCAGTATCTCCATCTAAAGCACATTGTCAAGGAATGTGTGAAATATTAAGTGTGGAAGATGAATATGCACAAAGTAAAACAGCTCACTGGGAATTTTCTGTTTGAGGATACAGAGTATATAACGCAGAGGGGGCTTGCTGTATTCAGCTGTTTTAAGATACGAGATAAGCTCCAGCCCTGGCGGCCTCACCATCACGCAGCCTTCATTAAACGTCTTAACCTGAAACGAGTACAAACGTTTATTAGTCAACATCAACCACAACAATTATGCCAATCTATCTAGACTATATTAAATCGATACTTAAGTGCTCTGCACACACATAGTACTATACTCAAACCTGCAACTGGAAACGTGGAGGCAGACCATGGGGGAAGAGTTTTTGGATGTGAGCTGGGGGGATTGTGTAGTACTGTCCAGTATGCCTTTCCAAATGGCATGCCTAAGAAAGAAAAAAAAGAGGGTTGGCGAGGAGGATGGATGGTAACAACGTAAAGAGCTCTGAGCTTTCCATAACAGATTTTCCATCCTGTATATTGGGGCAGTTCACTATGTGAATATTAAATAATAGGTAAACCTCAAAGAAAAGCAACATGATAAGATGCTCAAGGCTGGATAAACGGTTGTCTTTCAAATATCCTCTGCACGCAATAGGATAGTGCTACAACCAACCAGAGCACTATCAGTGGTGAGACAAGTGGGTTGTGGCTAACGGCCGTTTCACACCGCAAGCGTGAGCGGCGCGTGAGCAGCGCGTATTTTTTTCGGCGCCCATGTTAATCAATGAGTGCATTCACACCGGGAGCAGGAGCAGCACGTGAGCGTCAAGCAGGAGCGTCGCGTGAGCAGCAGTGAAGCGGGGGTTTCGGCTGCGAGCCTATTTTTGCTGCGCTGCTGACGCTTCTGACGCTCAATTAAAGTGAAAGCACACTTTCAAAGGACAAAATAAATGTGATTTCACACAAAAAGTGCCTAAAATGCACACAGGAAGCACGTGTAGTGTATTTGAACAATAACTGGAGTATGTCAGAGAAGAAAACGAAGAATAAAAATATCTGTGGAAGATTTTAGCAATTTAAACTTGGTTATTCAGTTTGGGTGAAAGTATGGTTATGATTATAAAAAATAAAGTAAACTAGCCAGAAAATATAACAAACTTTCGTTTAGTTTAGTATTTAATACTCAGACAGGTAAGGCTCTCGGTCTGCAGCTGCAGTCAAGGTGCAAAGCGAAAGCACACTTTTGATGAACAAAATAAATATAATATCACAAAAGCGCTCAAAATGCAGAAAAAGAAAACGAAGAATAAAAATCATCTGTAGAAGATTTACCCATTTAAACTTGTTTTAATTATTCGGTTTGGGTGAAAGTATTATAAAAAGTAAAGTAAACTAGGCAGAAAATATAATAATTTATTTTAGTTTAGTTTAGTATTTAATACTCAGACAGGTATAGGCTCTATCATTGTGGGAGCCGCTGCTGTGACGCTGCACCAACGCTTCCAGTGTGAATACACTCGCGCGTCTGCAGCTGCAGTCACGGTGTAGTTACGCTGAAGTGCAGCTCACGCGCTGCTCAAGCTTGCGGTGTGAAACAGGCGTAAGTCTCATGCGTTTTCCCACCAGTGGAACTAGTTGATAATTAAACTATTGCCGTATCCGATCGGCAAAACTCTGAACACATCTTCCTTTTTTAAGAATGCCTTCAGTGCCTTTCTTTGTTAGCAAGAACCGTCGCAAATCTAGATTTCTATGCTAAAGATGCTCAGAACATTTATAAAATTCCTTTGTATTTTGTCCCAAATTCTGTTTTAGTACTGATATCTAACAATAATAATTAAATGTTTTTAGATTTTTTTCATAGATTCTGTCAATTTTTCTGGATTATGTGTATTGTGATTTAATACATACAGCTATGGAAACAATTAAGAGACCACTGCAAAATTATCATTTTCTCTAGTTTTACTATTTATAGGTATGTGTTTGGGTAAAATTTAAATTTTTGTTTTATTCTATAAACTACTGACAACCTTTTTCCAAAATTCCAAATAAAAATATTGTAATTTAGAGCATTTATTTGCCAAAAGCAACAACTGGTCAAAATAACAAAAAAGATGCAGTGTTGTCAGACCTCGAATAATGGAAAGAAGGAAGCAAGTTTTCTTCCAGGACAACCTTGTACATGGTTTGATTAATCTGCCTGATTCCAGCCTGGCTGAAGCACCCCCAGATCATCACCGATCCTCCACTAAATTTCACAGTGGGTGCGAGACACTGTGGTTTGTAGGCCTCTCCAGGTCTCCGTCTAACCATTAGATGACCAGGTGTCAAAGCTGGGACAAAGCTTGGACAAAGCTGAAAATTTGATTCATCAGAGAAGATGACCTTACTCCAGTCCTCTACAGTCCAATCATTATTGTCTCTTGCAAACCTCAGCCTGGCTCTTCTTTGCTTCTCATTGATGAAGGGCTTTTTTATAGCTTTGCACGACTTCAACCCTTCCCTTAGGAGCCGATTTTAAACCGTCCTCGCCGTGCACTTCACCCCTAGCTTCCTTTTGCCATTCATTTTGTATGTCACTTAATGTCATCCTACGGTTGTTGAGTGACATTCGAATGAGTTGGCGGTCATTCTGGTCAGTGGAAAGTCGTTTTCGCCTGTTTGGTCTGCAACTTTGTTTTCCCCAATGTCTGCTGCTTGACCTTGTTCTTATGAACCGCCGTCTTTGAAATTTTAAGGATGGAAGCAACCCGACGCTCACTGTATCCATCTGCTAGTAAAGCCAGAATTGAATCTTTCTTTTCCTCACTCAAAACTTTCCTTTTCAACTTTTTTTGCATGGGTAAGTTTTATTTTTATACTTTTCTTTATTAAATAAGATTTAGTTCAGGTGATCACCTAATCAGCACCTCATTCAGTAGAATGAGGTGTACCCATGTTGGACTTCAACAGTCATTGGAATGGAATGACTTCCATTGCATAAAGCTTAAACAATCGAATAAATCTTTTAAAATGTAATCAAATTAAATTTAAATAATTTCATTTTTACCTCTGTTTTTTTGGCAAACAAAGTGCAGCAGAGGTTTACTAGTTAAAAAAATGGATGAAAAATACATGATAATGTTTTCATTTTCCTAGACTGGATGTGAGCGCAGCATGAAAAAAAGCAAATAGAACCCATTATAAATCACTGACGGCATCTACAATGGATACAGTATACAGACACATGTTCAGTTTCTGATGTACTCCACGCACACAAGTTTGTCGACAGCAGGAAGTGTTGGATCTGACAGTAGCTGCATCACAAACCAGAAGAAAAGGATTTCATAATGCTTTGTCTGTAAATGACAGTTTTATATAGAAGTTTTCAAAACACTTACTCACATGCAATACTGAGTAGGCATCGATACTTTATCCTATGCAAAGACATTAGCCAATCATAACAGTCATCGTTATATATATATATATATATATATATATATATATATATATATATATATATATATATATATATATATTTGTTTGTTTGTGCAAAAACGAATAACATTATAATAGAAGTGTACCACAAGGAGCATTACAATAAATAAATAAAAATCCATATCATGACCCCTTAAAGGTCTGTTTTGATTGATATCTACGTATATCTTGATTAATATTTTTTGGACTTACTGGATCCTGCTGTGAAGTTCTGAAGACTGACAGCGGATTTGGCTCAGCTGATGATGTTTCTACAACAACCGCCTCCAGCTGATGGCCGCTTCCTTGGATGTGGAGATGTCTTAATTTCTGTGTGACCTGATAATAACGTAATCATTTTTATGATTGATCTGTCCTGTCAAATGTTCTTAACTTAAATACATTTTATAGATAAATATATTATAGTATATGAAAGGTTAATTACACTTACTGTAGGACGCAATCGCGAGGACAGTTTGTGCAAATTCATATTCTAAAACAAAAAAAATTTGAACATTTAACCACAGATGTTCTTTTCATGTAACGTTAATCAGGATGTCAACTATGCTCACATTAAAACTGTTAAGCTGATGACTTATGCAAACGTCTACTTATGGTCATTATCTATTTGTCGAAAATAAATTTAATTAATTCTTATAATGTTATTCTCAGAGAGAGTCTCGCGGATCTTCCATGTCTTTCACCTTGCGAGCGATATGCTGGCTGAAAGCATGAAAGTACATACATGAGGTGTGATGCGGCTATACCATGAACAAAACACGAAATAAGGCAACAACTTACCCCTAGAAAAAAAGTCGTCAGATGCGCAGAAAACAACTTGTCACGTAAGGGTTACATATAAAGCGATAACCACGTATTGCTGTTGCTGCGAACGGTCGTACTGTCACGGGCCACGGGCTATGGGGGTCGCCATCATTGTTTCAACAGACGTCGGAAGTTACGTCATTACGCAAATGACGACGACGCATGACCAAGAGGTCAAGGTTTGCCTGGTAAGCATCAGAAATGATTTATGTGAATTAAATTC
This sequence comes from Pseudorasbora parva, assembly GCF_024679245.1. Taxonomy (NCBI): domain Eukaryota; kingdom Metazoa; phylum Chordata; class Actinopteri; order Cypriniformes; family Gobionidae; genus Pseudorasbora; species Pseudorasbora parva. The sequence continues at coordinate 29,261,538 of NC_090178.1, read as the reverse complement.
ATACACAATACGATTATAATGACCCGCTAGCCTCCGCTGTTTAATAAGTATACCATTGCTTCTACTGCCGGACATTCTGGCGTAATAAATCTTTGTGCATTTTTTTATATCCAATTTTATGTTTTACTTTTTTTTTACTTTTGCCTTTGTTGTGCGTCATTTTCAATTAAGCTTTGTTGTTGTTGTTGTTGTTGTTGTTGTTGTTGTTGTTGTTGTTGCTGCTGCTGCTGCTGCCAATTTGTGCTTTAGTGGTGCAGTTTAGTGAGACTTTTTGAATGTTACGCCAGGTGGCGACAATTGACTGATCTTTTTGTTGAATAGCTATCATGTGAAAGAAACACTACTAGTGCTTTCGTTTAAATAGAATAACCGTTAATTGCTTAATAACTGTTTTAAATCAAATCTATAAAAGGTTTTACTTCTTTCAACATGTCAGACAAGGAATACTCTGTTTTTGTTATTAGGATTTTTATATATCCATCAGTGTGGAGAGAAGTGGAGTGATTTAAATCCATTTTTCTAATTCCAAAAAACCCTTAGGCTAAATTATATTTTGAATATTAAAAATTTCAAAAAACTAAATAGCCATAAAAACTAAAAATGCCCTTTATTTAAATTGTTTGTTTAAGGCTTTATTCAAATGTAGTGAGAACATAGGTTTGCTTAATTGTTGGAATTCAATAAAAGAAAGAAAGAAAGAAAGAAAGAAAGAAAGAAAGAAAGAAAGAAAGAAAGAAAGAAAGAAAGAAAGACCTCCACTAAAATGAATGGGAATACTCAAGATTTCGTTCACCCAAAAATGAAAATTCTGTCATTAATTAGGCTTTTCACCCTCATGTTGTTCCAAACCCGTAAGACATTTGTGTATGTTTGGCATACAAATGAAGATATTTTTTGAAGGAATCTGAGAGATATCTGTTCCTCCATTGACACCTACGCAACTCACACTTTGACGCACCAAAAGGTTCAGAGATGGTAACACTAATTTATATGAATGTTGTGGATTAGTCCAACATTTTCTGAAGAGACACAATCGCTGATGAACAGATTTGATTTAGGCTTCTATTCACATATAAACATTCATCAACTCACACATCAATTGTGGTAAACAGAAGCTCAAGCATGCTTGATTGACATGCAAGAACCAATCGGGTCTTTTATGCAGCACATTTGAGCTTCTCCAAGAATCAGTGAGGTTTGTTTTCGCACGTCATGCAGGTCCAGCTGAGCTTCTGTTTATGTTTACTGATCAATGCTTATATGTGAATAAAAGCCTAAATTCAATCTGTTAAGATTTCATTAAAATATCTTAATTTGTGTTCCGAAGAGGAACATCTTACTGGTTTGGAACAACATGAGGGTGAAGAATTAATGACAGAGTTTAAATTTTGGGGTGAACTATCCCTTTAACAGATGGCATTATTCAAGTAACCTATTGTAGACGCCAAAAGAAGCTGGAATAGATAATAAAATTCATGGTCGTGGTTTAAATATATAATTATTAAAGGGATAGTTCACCCCAATAAAATTATTTACATTATTTACACAAATATATATATATATATATATATATATATATATATATATATATATATATATATATATATATATATATATATATATATATATATATATATATATATATATATATATATATATTTAATGAAATCTGAGCGATTTCTGTCATTCCATTGACAGCCTATACGCCACTACCACTTTCAGGTAGTAAAGACATAATAAAATAATGCATGTGATTCAAGTGGTTTAACCGCAGTTCTATAAAGTGATTTTATGAAGTAATTTTCATTTTTGGGTGAACTAGCCTTTAAGTCTTCCTAACTTAAGTAGTCTACTGAGTAAGCTATAGGCTAATAGTAATCTTAATAAGTAATATACTTAAGCCTTACCTCTGAAACATAAAATGTTTTCTGTTTTAAATTAAACTTGGCTGTAGGCCTAGGCTAACAAACAAGATTTTAATTCTGTTTTATTTTTATTTTTTTAATCATTGTTATTGTTATGTATTACAAATTGAATTGCATAACCTAACATATAGCTACATTATCTAGCTTGTATATAACTTTATTTTACAGTTTGTCCAGTAGAGATATAGCTAGGCTACTGTATTATGTTTGCACCACCCATAGGTCACTCAGTAGTAAGTGCGCAGTTACTGCAGATTATAATATTATTATTTTATGTTGTAATGCAACGTAAAAGCAAAAAAAGCAATTAATGGAAAGATACAAAATATGTGTTAGCAATCGACCTCATCGGTATTTCAAGTCAGATGTGTGGGCACGAAGTTTTCAGATGGTTGTTATTTGTGTGTAATGTAGCTAGTACATTAAATTAAATCTCAAATATTCATATATTACAAAATTTGGACACTTAATACCATTTTCCAATGAACGACGCAGGCTGGCCCACAATTCAATTACATCATTGCTCATCATTTCAAAGTCGGCCATCTCGGGTTAGATTACTCAATATCATATTCTAACGCACACACATGTTAGATTTAATGACTATCGTTGCTTTGATCCGCTCTTTGATGGTGTCGATAAAACAGCATCCGCTAGGGTGATAAATGTGCGTGTCTGTTTACATTTATCTTTTCTCGTGTTATTGGTGGGTAAATTTAGCTCAAGTTGCAGGCATCAGCTCAGTAACCGAACATGTACAGCATGGTCATTCCTCTCCTCCGTCTCCCCTCATCGGTGAACTTGGGTTGTGGCTATCTGGGTACACAATGTACGACCATGCTTTTGATGTAAAACAACTGCGCAAGAGACGGAGAGAAACAGGGGGGCTAAGAGAAGAAGAAGGGGGGACGTGAGTATCGTGTGGTGTTGCACAATGTTCATCTTCATGGGTCCTTCGCTTCGCGCAATGGATACGCAACATCCCTCCATTTATCGTTTCAGCTCGTTGCGCACACTTGTAAATTAGCTGCTCCTTTTCTTGAGATACGTCCTCTCTGCAGCTCGGGTAAGTCATTTTTCATTTCGAGAAGCAATGTGAAATTGGTTATTATTGTTTTCTTAACCCTCCGACTAGTTTTAGAGAACATTTTCGGAGTGTACTACACCCGTTGCTTAATAAAAATGTAATTCGAAACGGGACCATCATCTGCGAGGCCCTCGCGCATGAATACGCAGACACTTTTTATCGTAAACATACGCGCGTGCATTATCGCAAATACAAATTAAGATATTCAAATAAAAACGCCGTAATTAACGGTAAACAGATAGAAATAGCTGATACTAGATTAGAAAGATAAGTCGCGGTCTTCCTATCCCATTTTTGCTACTTTCCCGAGAACTTTATATCGATTCTGTCCTCGCGCTGTCGATCGTATTGACATTACTCCGTTTTCTTTTCACTGGAAAACCTGTATCTTTACATTCTATCTACAGGGAGGGAAGCAGTAACTTATTCTACCAGCTACTTTTAATGTCCCATCAATCAAGTCGTCTTCACACTGACTGCATTGACATGCTGTGCTCGTCTGCTCAAGCGCTAACCAACTAAAACATATTGCCATAGACACCTAATTAAGTGTCCATATCTCTGTTGCTTTTTCATTTAATGCTCCAGTTCTATGCTATTTTGGGATCACCAGGCTATATCTAGGTCACAGAGGAGCCCGTAGAATCGAAATAGCTTTATCCTTTTGTATTTTCAAATTTGGCAGATGGATTTGCGGGCAAATCACGGTCAGCTCTCTGAGTTTGCCCAGGGATTCTTGTCAGGGAGAAAAGCTTTTCGAAAGGGCAGTGCTCAGTGATGTCATCTTGTTTGCAACTCTAATGCACTCCACTGCTACTTTCACATTCCACCGATTAACAATATTTGGCTGGATCTGCTTAACAAGCGAAACAGAAGAGCTTAACAGTTCTGCTTGACTGACAAAGGCTGGTGTTAACCTGCGTAAGTGTACGTAAGACGACAGAATGTGTTGAACAGTATAAGATAACAGTTTGTAATGAGATAGCATACACAAACTGAAACATAGTGAAACCTAATAACTTCCTCATTGCACTTGACACTGAAGAGTTGGATTGAGAATAGGCTACATCATCCGAGTAAAAATGAATAAAAGGGACACTATTGAAAATGTGGGGAAATGAGAGGAGTAGAACGTGGAAAAATTCTAATTTAATTAGAGATTATTTTCTATGAGATTTTCACTTGCTTGCAAAGATTTGTATTAGCAATACCAAAATAAAGTTTTAAGCAAGGACATATGTTTTTGATTTACAGACAAACAGTGACTTATTTAACTGCACAGTGTGGTCTTGCTTTGAAAAGATGCCTTAAAGATGCCTTAAAGATGGGGTGTAAAAGAGAGAGCAAATTATATATTGAAAGACAAAACCAGCACCAAGAGAACAGAAAGGCTGGGAATAGATGGGGAAAGGAAACCTGTGGATAGACAGAATGCTGAGGCAGTACGAGAAAATGAATAATTATGGTAAATATTGAAAAGTAGGCTTATGTCCCAGGGAGAGAAAGACCCTCAAACGTCCTTCTCACTTTGCTTCTGAACTGTGCTACTAATAGCCACAGAGATCCCTCTTCAGCTCTGTAACACACACATCATTGTACTTTGCTCTCTCCTCTCCTCGGGCCATTTTTCTTTTCAAGCGTTCCATTGGGATTGTTTTCTTAGCACCAAATCCTAAAGGAGGAGTTGAGAAGATTGCACTCAGCATGTGAAATGCTGTTGGAGTTTGTATTCTTAATAAGAATTAGCAAAGACTGAAACAACGTGCAAAGGGTGTTACTTTTACTATCTAAAACGGTCCCTTAAACACTACACAATATGAGTCAAGACAAAGACTGAGAGATTAGGGTGGGACACTTTACCTTACAGTTAGACAAAAGGTGTATCCGTGGATAGAAATTTTGATATTAGAAATGCTTTGACAGAGTACAGTCAACAACCCACAGATGTCTTAGGCTACCGATCCTGGGCTTTATTAGTGTGTTCCTCCCTGGAGCCTGGAGGTCAGCCGCTGGATTTTATGGGTCCCCTGTGCAAGTTAACGCACTGAGGTCATCATGCGGAATCTTCCATAGAATGAGCTCACTCTGTGTGGGAAAGCACCTGCCTTTCAGACAACTCAAAACAGAGTTTCAGCCAGCTTTCTGCAATTGCTGGGGATTTTTATGTGGGTATGTCCCAAAGGAAGTCGTATATAGAATACTGAGATTTTAATTAGTTTTTATTGTAGAGTTAATTTGAAAGTAGACCTGGCTAACCTACTTCTCTTCACATTTACTGTACACGGATACAAAATATTTTGTGGTTAAGTACAGAAAAAACAAATATAATTTATACATGAAAAATTTAGCACAGATAAGAATTTTAAAAGTAAGTAACTTCTAAATTATTACTCAATTCAAGTATGCAGAAATTAAATCGTAATTATCAACATTATAAAATTAAGTAAAATTACTAAAGTTTTCTCATGGTGTTCTCATCATGCACTGGGGTTTGAATAATTAATTAGGTTGATTTTTTCGCTGTTTTCCAGTGCTGTTACATTGTTTTATCATAGCTTTTGTTGTTAGGTTTAGTAACTTGCCATTTTGTGACATTTGGAGTTCAATTGCTACTCAAAATGACACAGTCATACTCAAACACGATCCAGCAAATGTTACCATCAGTGTGTATTGAGATCTGTCTTCAGGTTCCGACGTGTTACTTCTATTATGCAGATATGGTATTTACACAATATCTATTGTGTTATTTACATAGATATTTTTAAGTAAAGATGTGCAAAATGTGAACAAAAATGTGGTTTAATTCAATGTTACATTTTTTTAGTAAATTGTACTTCAAAGGAAACTTCAACTAAGTTGAAATTACTCAACCTTTTACTGGCCAGGTTTAAATTACTTATTGTCTTTGTTAAATTTACTTAAATTAGTTAAGTAGAGTTTACTTAATTGTGTAATTTACTTTAAAATTAGGCAATTAATTAAGTAAATCTTACTTATAGTTTTTTTTTCTGTGTAAAAGCTTCCTTTAGAGTTCAAATTGTTCATTTGACACAATCATTTGTTATATTAAAGAACTAAACAGTGTTAGATAAAGCTATCTGGGTTTTTTAAAGATGAATTCTTCATCTCATGCATCATAATACTCATTGAGCTGCCCTTCTATTACACCAAATTTAAGTATTCTGAACTGCTCTGACAGGGCAACAAATAATGAAGCTAAAAATGTGCATGGCTTATGGGAGCAGATAAATCAATGCATTTCTAAATCAACAAACTAATGAAAGTAGTAACAAGACATTCCTCCCATCTTCAATAAAAAAAAATAGGTATTGTTAGTCGGAGCCAATAGCCTAATGGGCAGCGCTCTGAAATGTGGCGAGATTTTTTTGTTTGAGTCCCAGATCATGGTCCTTTCCCAATCCCACCCTCTCTCTTTACTTAATTTCTCCATCTATATATTTATCTAAATAAATTATTTTGTTGTTGCTCTTGTTTGTTTGTTTGTTTGTTTTAGTTCAGTAATCAGGAAAATATTGTGTTCTACACTGTAATTTTTGTTGTTGTTGTTGTTGTTGGTTTAACTTAAAAAAGTAAGTAACCTGGTTGTAACATTTTGAGTTTATTGAAATTAAAAATTTTAGTTGATACAATGAAGGAAATTTGTTTAATAAATAGAAACTAAAGATACATATTATTGTATCTGAACCACATAAAAATTCTGATAAATCATGAAAATAGCACTATTTGGCATGTTTCACTGCGTCATCAGAAATAACACAATTACCCAATATGCTTACAAAATCTTTTAATAATCTTTTAATAAAGGTTGTCGAATCTCAAAAAATGTTCATTGTATTAACTAACTCAAAATTTTAAGGCAACCAGGTAACTTTTTTGTAAATAATGTTTTACAGTGTAGAAATACAGCATAGAATTTCACACTGCAGGACGTATACTTCTAAAAGTATTTTGTGTCAGCTACTAAAAAACAGATTCCATTAGCATTTGAATCGGCATGTTCAGAGCCAGCTGCACATGCTTTAATAATCCATGTCTCTAAATTGAGCACTAAGTATTTGAACTAGTCAGTCACAGCACTAGCTCAGGTAACTCAGCGGTTGAGTGTAAAGTTGCAATGTTGAAATGTGTAGAATTTTCTGTTGTATCGCCTGCATAGTGTACACTTTGTGCTGAGCTGTTCTGATGAAACATTTTGAATGCTTTGTCATATTATGTGAAACTGAGTAAACTGTGACTAATGTCTGTCTCTATCTTGTTTTTACTTTATAGCCCCTTCCATTGCACCAGTACCTTATTACTCTCTGAAGTCAAGTGAGATATAAAAGAGTATTAAATAAGACTGAAAAAACTAACATTATCTTTTTGCATAAGCTGAACATTTATTATTGACAAAACTGTGTAGTCAAAGTACTTCTCCCATAAACGTCTACTACTCTGAAAGTTCAAATGGATAAGAAAAAGCAAAAGACAACGCATGCACCAAGACTGGAGAAAGAAGAGAGGACAGAAGACAGAAAGAGGATGAGGAAAACCAAAGGGGCTGAACCAGAAGCTTCCTCAAAAAGTACTAACAGCGAACTTGAGCACCAGCAGCAGACTAGACTGAGGGAGTTAACACTTACAAAGTCTGACCAGTCAGATGGAAATGTAAGAATGAAAATAGGGGTTGGAGCAAAACGGACAAAGAAGCCTCCAAAGAGCCTCGAGAACTTCATATGCAGGCCCACAATTAGGATCTCTCAAAGGCTTGCACATGGAGATGGTCATATTTCATGTGGAGGTGACGTCTCCAGTTCTGAGATCAGAGTGGGCAAGCAGCCTTTTCGAAAAAAAGATAGCAACAATTCCACTTCTCCTAAAGGTTCCACAAGGATGAATCCCCCACTTCCCACTTCATCCAAAAAAGGTGAATCTACACCAGACATTACGGCCTCTAAAAAGGTAAGTCTTTCTTTAATTTTCTTTATTTCTTTCATGCTTTAATTCTAAAGTTCTTTAAAAATATAGTGCCAAATGATTGTTACTATTTCTGTCTGCATCTTGCCATTTTTAGCCACCAGCAGTTTGACAGTTTTGATCTATTTTTACATCCCCTCATTTATAACACGCATCTATTTTGTCTTTTTTCTCACTCAGAGTCAGATCTTATTTTCTCGCTCTTTCTCACTCCTTTTTTTGTCCACTCTCCCACATACTGACAAATAGGCAGTTGTAAGTCTTCCATCTTTGCTCTCTTATTCATTTTTGTTGGTTCTTATGACCAGGACACATTTACTGGAAAGCCTACAGCTAAATACATTCCTATTTGTTTTATTTTTTGCTCAAGTGTTATAAGCCATGTCTAATTCACTCAGATCCTTCTAACAAATCCTGATCATAGTAACATGGAATGGATACACTAAACTAGTAATAAATAAAAATGATTGCAAACCTTATTTAACATTAGTGATGTGCTTTTATGAAATGTCTGTGAAACTGAGTCAAAGCCTGTCAAAGTCATCATGTAATGAAAACTGCCAGAAGCCTATCTGCCTGTCCAGGTTGCCTTTGATTTCATTTTAATGGATATTTTGGAGAGACCTGAATTAGTAATTCTACTACTTGAATTCAGTAATTCTACTCCCAGACCTGAATTACTGAAAATCTTCAAATATTTCCTAATGAATTCTAGTCTGCATATGTCCTTTCTTTCAACAGATTCCATCAAAAAACACAAAGAAGACTGACTCAAAGTCATTATGCCCATCAGATGGGCCTTCTTATGCAGTTCAACCACAGACAGATAGCAAAGTACCACTTTCAGACAGAAAAACCTCCTCTACCTTGCTGAAGCAGACATATTCACCTCCAGCTGCACCTTCTCCACCCTCCTCATTACAACAGAACTCCAGTCCACATGACAGCACACTAATTTTAAATGCTCAAAAAGAAAAGGGTAAAGATCTCCCAACTGGAGAAGTAATGACTTCCACCCTCAGATCAGAAGGTTCAAAGGTTATGACTCTGAATGCTCAGACGTCTCAGCAGACTTCTTCCAGTCTTGAAAATGAAATCACATCATTTCCAATACCATGTAATGAGAATTCACTAAAGCAAACTCCCTGTCCTCCAAAAAAGACTTCTAGAATCAGGGAAAGTAATGTTGACAAGGTTTCGAATGCAAATGAGAAAAAGGATGGTGATTCTTCATGTTCCAATAACATATGTAACATCATAACTAACAATCATAGTAAGGACAATGGTTTAATGCATCAAGCAAGTCCCTCTATCAAGACACATCTGCTCCTTCCTGTTTCAGATAAATCTGCTGAATCAGTAACTCCTGTGAACAGCACTTGTACGAAAGAATTACTGGAGAGCAGAGAAAGAAGCAAGAAGTATAATGAAAGTGAAGTCATAGATGACACCACAAAAATGACCGTGGAACCCGCCCTCATTGTTGCTGTCCAGCCAAATGATGGCGGCAGGATAGGGCATATTTTTGATAAGAATAAGAAAAGAGATAGGCATAGTTCAAACCAGGAAAAAGATGTGCAGTGTTCCTCTCAAACTTCCAGCTGTGCAGATTCTCAGTTTAACAGTTCTGTTCTAAGTGACGAGTCATCTTTACATCCCAAACAAAATACCATCTCACAAAAAAAACAAAAAGCTGTTCAGAGGACAAAGGTGGCAAATAAAGGAGAGAAGATGGATCTTGTGAAAACTGCTAATGTTAGTTCCACTGCCTTTAAAATTATACCTCAAAAATCAAAACCTATAAAAGGAAATTCCATGAAGTCCTCAAAGGCATTGGCATCACAGCAGGGTAAACCAAGACCAGTTGGACGACCTCCTAAATCTAAACAACTGCAACATTCATCCCCCAAATCAGAAAACTCCCTTGAGCCCCCTCGTAAGAAAAGGGGTCGTCCAAAAATCATCCGGTTGGATGAGTCTCCTCAGGAAAGTAAGTCTCAGAAGTCTTCTACTAAGCTCCCGATACTTGAACACTCAAATTTACCTGATCCAGAGGATGGACTGAAACTTCTAAAGCCAACACCCAAAACACAAGTTCATCTCAAATGTCCCTCATCTGTGCATACAAAGAAATCTAAATCACAGAACTCATCATCTGGGAAGAAGGGGGCTGAAGGAAAACTCAAACCCTCCTTGTCCAAAGCTAGAGATGCTCAAATCCGCCGCAAACGAAATAGGTTAATAATGAAGACAATTATAAAAAATATCAATAAGATGAGAGTGAAGAAGAAGGATAAAGTACTCACAGAGTTTCTTTCTGGCCAAAGTCAAAGTTACCCAACTGATTTTGCTCAGAAGAATAATGAAGAGGATGCTGATTGTTCAGTTTCAGATGGTACACACTCTTTATCCTCACTTCTTACATCTTTTGGGGCAAAACTTGGTCCACAAATTAATGTCAGCAAACGTGGGACTATCTACATAGGAAAAAGGAGAGGTCGTAAACCTAAAATTCAAAGGGAAACTTCTGGCCAAGACTCTGGCCGTGTTCTGAGTCAGAAGTCTCAGCAAGTCTTGACAGAATCTTCAAATCAGTTGAACTCTTTGTCCACTTCTGGTGAACATAGCCATTCATTTAATGGCCAATCTGCTTTGCGCAGCTTCCCCTATTCATTTAAACATCCCGAGTCCCCTTCGCCCACTATCAGTTCTTTCCGGAGAAAGCTTCATCCTGGCAACCATGAATATAATCAAGATTCTGCTCCAAAATTAACCAGTTCCCAAAAGGTTAAAGCAGTGCCTGAAGAGAAATCTAAATCTCCCTCCTCTTCACAGTCAGCCCCACACCCTTCGGCCACATCCCAGTTAGGCTCTGTAAGAATTCAAGATCACAGAACAGCACACCTTGCACGATCAGTATTGGAGCATAAGTGCCATAGAAAAAGTCACAATTGCTTTAGCCATGATAAGACCAGGAGACATAAACACAAATGTAAGAAAAAGTATCTTCAACTCAGGGCAAAAAGGCAAGACCCAGCCTTTCTGGCAGAGGTTGAGGAGTTAGTGGTCAGACTTAGTGAGATTCATATTGTGCATCATATATCATCACGGGGGTGCGGAGATGATGAAAAGGCTGGAAGAAAGAGTGGGAAAGGTAAAGCTCATGTTCTTCAGTGTCTGCCGCAAAACCTTCACCATCCAACAATGTTTCAAATCAATTTCAGTGGTTACTACTCACCTCAGTCAGACTTTTCCCATGACTCTCTGCATTATGTTGGAATGGCAGATTTTAAAAGGAACAACAGATGCCCCTCACAACCAGGTGAACATATTGTTACACATTGTCCGGTAGTGCACAAACTTGGCTTTCCACTGTCAGGAGGTGGATGTTACCACTCGCCCTACAAAATGCCACTCTCTACTACTTCATTTGGTTTTGGACTTTATAGCGGATACCCTCCATCTGCAACTATATACCCTTCGTCACCTTTTTTACCCTCTTATGTGCACCCCTACTCCAAAAATCCAATTTTAAGCCCATCAAAGTTCCATAAAAGGAAGCACAAATTTCTGAAACGTGACTCTGTACTTTGTAGCGGGAAACCACAGGCGACCTACGCTAATGTCACATCGCATTCCTCTAGTGACTGGTTCAGTAGAAATAGCTGGCAAAGGAAAGACAATGGAGAGCAAGGTCGAGATAGAAGATTTGTGGATGATAGGCTAAGAGAAAGAGAAGGAACAGAGGGTTTACTTGGACAAAGTAAGCTCAGAAAAGACCATTTTAGAAGGGGTCTGTCCTCAAATTCCCCCTGCTCTTCCTCAACACCCTTAAAACAAACAGACAAACACAAAACTTCACCACTTTCATATATAGGACCTGCACACCTGAGACCAATATCAAAAGTTAGGTGGGCAGAGCATCAGCAGCCATGGAGGTGGCAAGAGCGCTTTCAGGTAGAGCAGAGGAACAGGGGCTTAAACCAAGAAGCTGGGTCAGGGTACCAGGAGGATGATGATGAAGGTGATGAAGACCTACAATCACCTCTCCTAGTAGACAGAACAAGTCACCATCGTGCTTTCCTGAGGAACCCCAACCTTGCTAGCAGTGGGTACAGTCGAATGACAGGCCAAAGGAGTACTGATGGAGATCAGTGTGCTTCAAGAAACTTAATGAGACCTGGAAGCTCAATGATGAAGGAGTCTTGCTCGGCTGGAGGCAAAAAAACGTCAGGTAAGATGGCATGAGATTATTTTATTTGTTTGTTTGTATGTAACAAACAAATGTCACTGCTTGGGTGACATATTAGGGAAGACATTATTTATTTAAGGATACAACCTAGCGTTTTTTGGCTTTGAAAAGTTCTATTTAGTATCCTTTTGTTCCTATTAACAAAATTAGATGCTTGTGGAAATAATTACAGTCTTTGAACTGTGAAATAAGACTAATTTATTATAGGTTTAAAAGTCTATGGTCTTATTTATCTCCCACAGTTTTACTGGTTAGGTACCAAAATGGAGCTTGATTTTGCTCTGCGTGTAATTGGCTACACAGATTTTCCTTGGCAGAGAATCTGTTTATTAGTTCACTGAGAGGTATATGGTCTCTCTTGTGTGTAAATATTATTATGTATTAGCTCTACACATTATGTGTTATTCTAGCATTGATGTTGCTATCATTATTTAGTTGTTTTGTGTTATGTTCTCTTGGATAGCTTAAGATGAAGAGATTGAAACCGCAACATCTGAATAGGTTTTGAATGCCTTTATGAATCTCATATTTTAATGTAACTGTGGTTAGTTGTCCATATAGCACCAGTTGAAAACGTGATTTATTGCCAAGTTAAATTGAATTTTATTTTTGTTCATACCATGGATATTTGTATTTTGGATCTCAAGCCTGTGAAACTGTGAGTCTTTTTCTCTTCAAGTACATACCTTTAGGGACAAAAGCAATGCATATTTGGCTTATTTGCATTGCTGAAAACATATGGTAAGAAATAAATGCCAGCATGCTAAGAACTTCTCACAGCAGGAAGACTGGGACATTTGGTCTTTGTGCATGCAGCTTTTACTGTTTATTAAGAATACCTGCCCATCAGGGGGACTTTATAGAGGAGGAGGCTGCCACTGCCGCAAAAATAAATAAATAAATTGAATGAGAAAATACAAAAATTGCAGGTATAAAAATAAAACAATAATACCTAACATGAGATCAGATTAATCTTTCAAAAGCAACAATTTCCAACAGCCTTCAGAGTGTCAGGGTTATGTTTATGTCTGTTAGTTTCATTGTGTTTCACTCCCATTTTGCCTGTGTTCCTTGGTCTTTAGTTTCTGACTACGGTGTGTTTATTTACACTAAGTGAAAATAGTCTGACTGATATCTGGTTGGGCCAGACAAAATTACGGAAGACACCTGACTGTGTACAGCAGCAATAGTGTAGGGGTGAGGTATGTGGTAGTGTTATCAGTTAGGGTTAAAGTTAAGTTTAGGGAGGGCTTTATTGCCCCAATAAATTGCCATTGTTTAATCATTTTAATAAGTATAATAATTTATTCTCTATGTTATTATTGCATAACATTAATGACCCTCGACAGTGAGGTGCAAATAGTATGTCAATAGTAGAAATATCATCTAACTACTATTTACACTTATTGCAAAGAAAATACTGGTATTTTAATATAGTTTAAATAGAATCATTATTTTCACTCAGCAGATCAAGAATTGAATGCTATTCAGATCAAGCAGATCAAGAAGTAAGAAATGCTGCTATTTACACTCAGTGGCATAAATAATATCTATCATTATTCGCACTTAGTGTATAATAAGAACTTAGGCATGGTTTTACAGACAGGGCTTAGATTTACCCAGTATTAGGCCCTGGTTCAATTAGGACATTTAAGTCGATTTTCTAAACGTGCCTTCGATTTTTATTTATTTATGATTAATTATTTATTAATGTTTATTTTTCTGAATCTCATGCGTCGCGTATCATGCCACATGTGTGACAGAATACTGGACCCAGATAACATCTTTTTTGTAATGGACTTGCTGGCTGTCTAACTGTCTAACTGCTCTGCCTAGAACAGAAGGAGTGAAAACTTGAGGACCACACCGAGGACTTTTTAGATCTTGCGTGCCTCCCACACTATCATGATCGCTTGCTTTGTGTGTTTTATTATACCAGCCTTAGTGAGTGATCCAAGGCACGCCTGTCCATTGTTGGTCCTCAGGTGATTGGCCAGAGCCCACCACAGACATGAAGCCCGAGTCTGCTATGATTTCAGCGCCAGATGGAATAAAAACTGAGGCAATCATCGCCCTGGAACTTGAGCCCTTTGGATTGTCTGACCAGGTGTACGAGCCAGCTACACTATCCATCACTGTAGGTGTCCTTGTGGAGTTTGAGGGCATGGAGTGGAACCACATACATGCTCTTATTGTTGAGAGGGAGCTTCAGCTGGCCCATTACATGATATAATCAGGAACTGGAAGAGGGTATTTCCCTGTATCTCCTGTCTCTATTGGTCCGGCGATGCTCCAAGTCTCCACCTTGGCTCCTCCCTCCTTTGGCTCCACCTGTGACCAACATCCTAACGGCTTTACCAGGCTCCCTCATCCCTCCTGCTCTGCCTTGGTCAGACATCACTCTGTCTGCACCATGGCTCTGTCGGGCTCCTCCTTGGTCCTCAATCCCACTGTACTCTGGTACCCTGGCTTCACCTCGGACGCTCGGGCTGCAGCTTCGTCCTTGGGGTCCAGATCCATCGGTTTCCCTTGGTCTCATCGGCTTTTCTTGGGTCTCCACTTCCATCGGCTCTGTCTCTGTCTGTCGCCTCCCTGGATAAAACTCAAATTCTCCTCCATGGGTCCTCCCTCCTTCAGCTATGTCATAGGCCTTTGTCCTAACTGTGGTCTGGGTCACCGCCTGGCTACTTCTGCTTTCCTCCTTGGCTCCTCCCACACTCATTACCTCCCTGGTTTCTCCCTCCAGCATTTCCAGTTTCCTACTCTCCCTCCTCTGTTGGACTCTCTTAGTTTGTTTAAAGCCCAGGACACACGAAGCCGACAGGGGTGGTGCTTAATGCCAGGTTATGTCTAAGTCTGTTCGTTTAGCTTCTTTGTGTCTTGGTTTAATTTTTCCTCTTCCCGTTTTGCCTGTGTTTGGTCATTAGTTTCTGATTGATCCTGCACCTGTCTCTGTTCTGGTTAATTAACTCTCCCTGTGTATTTAAGCCCTTAGTTTCTTTTTTTCTTTGTCCGGTATTGTTTATAGTTTAGGTTGTGTTCTCCTGAGTTTTTTTCTAGATTTGTTATTAAAACCTGATAATTTCTCTGAATCCTCCTGCATTGTGCGCATCATTAGAGCCACACGTGTGACAGAGTTCAGAAGCATAATTTTTGCAATCCTTAAGTTCGTCTTGTTCACGTCATTGAGGTGTACAAATGAAACTTTCCATCAGAGTAGGTGATGCCTTCATTTGGTAAGACTTACTGATAACCTGGTCAATTCAATGATTCCGGGCGTATCTGTAACACTGGGTTCGTTTACATGCACGTTCTTAAGCCGATTATGCCAAATAAGCCGACAATGAATATGGTCATGTAAACGCGGTAACCTGTTTTCTTTTATCGGAGTAATGTCATAAACGGCGTAAGCATAAACCGGTCGGAACAGGTAGTTTTTTGCCTCTTACCTCGATTTCGCGCTGCATGTAAACACATTAACCTGCTTTCTGTCGGCTTATTGAAGTGCGCATGTGTGATAGGTGACAAAAACGCAAATTTAGAGCAGATTTAAACGCATCCAGACAGAGCGAGCTAGTGTTTTGCATGAAATAAGGACATACATCATAAACGCAGACTCGTTTAAAACCCAGAAAATTGTAAAGATGTGTTATTCTCATCACATGCAGCAGAAGTAGAAGAGGTTCAGTCAAAACGCTACATAACTGCATAAGGGATAATATGAGCCGTAAATCTCCCGCTGACACGGTGCACGCTTTATTTAACATCACAACTGACGTAAAATTTTAAAAATTTAGAGTCAGATATATGGACATTATTATTACACTACAAGGAAATAACCCGGTTCATAAATAGTCATGTAAACGCTGTTTACTTGCGTTGTCCGTTTACTGCTTTGCATGTAAACGGGGAAAACTGGTTATTTCAATAAGCTGATTTTTTGTAGTTATCAGCTTACTGGTGTGCATGTAAACGCACCCAATGTTAATGACTCAGGAGTGAGGGAGGCTGGAACTGGTGAATGTTTAACATAACATTTTAATCACAAAATAAACAACAAAATGAAAGTAAAATGGAAGCAATGACAAACGACTGCCACATATAACAAAACATCATCAAAAATGTTCCAGGCCTGGTCCTCTCTCCTCCTTCACTGTTGTCACTTATCCTTTTATCCTTCCATAGCTCCTCTGCGTGACTTGAAATCAGTGTGACGGCCCTCGCACAACCAGCCTCATTTCGTTCTAATGGCTCTTGGCTCCACCCTGCTTGCAACACTTACTTTATCACTTCATAACTTGGCCTGTCTATAAAATAGTTATGTTATCCAACAGCAGTTCTGATTTAATTAGGAACCTGACCTGTTTGACATAAAGACTGCGACCTGAACCGCACCCACATTAAATCTACTACATCATGTAGACAAAGAATATTTATTTTCTCATGTAACACAAGTAATCAAACTAACATTAGGCATTGCGTTAACTTGAATTGATAATCTGTGAGTAACAAGCATTATGTTACTGCTTGCTTGTTGATAATCCTTTTAGTGTATATACCTATTTTGTCAATGGAAAATTAATCTGTAAAACCTAAAACCAGAGGAAGGGATTTTCCTTCTGCCTAATAATGTAAAAAAGGCTACTAGCAAATCAGGATACCGTTTCTAAACAAATAAAAATGTTTCCTGATTTCCTTAATGAAATACCAACTCTTGCAAGGAAGTAAAAGAATAGTGTTAACATTTCCTCAAACATAATCTTAGCTTCATGGTTCTCTGTAATGAAATCCTTCTTTAGAACCGCTTTGCTGTTGTTGTTTAATTTCTTTCACCAGCAAACAAAATCAAAACACTCATTTTGTGGATAAATGCTTAAACTAAAGTACTACCGGGATTTTTTAGTCTAAGCAGCACTGTTTTTTTTCTGTCATGCTGACTTTGTATTTTCAGTGGACAAGGATTCAAATAGGGTATCAAAATTGCTTTTACATTTCTGAAGTATGAAAGTGCTTATTTATATGTAAACGTACGCTTTAATCTTAATGCTTGACATTTGAGTATTTCTGTAAAAGGGAACCACCCAGATTTCTGCTATACATTTAACCGTTATGAATTATATGCTTATTCTGTCATGTTCCTGCCAAAGAATTTCCATTTAAGACTCTGCCATAGAACTTCTGTCAGCCTGTGGCCAAAACAGTCTGTTTGATTTGGAAAGGGTGAATGAGAAAGAGCAGGCATTCAGCAGCGGTAAGGAAATGTGGTGATGCTAGTGGAAAAGATGAAATTTGAGCATGGAAATCTACAAGTGAAATGTGACAAATGATTGACAGAAAGAACAGGGGAAAGGAAGGAATGTTTTTCTAAGCGAAAATGAATATATGGCAATAACACGTTTTGTAATCAGAGCCAGATGTGCCCTAAAAATGCCACTCTTTTGTATTTACTCTGCCTAAAAATGTTATTAATGCTAAGTATATCTGATATATCAGATGTTAATGTGTCCTCGCACTTTCTTTCAGAGGTGGATATTTTTTTTTGTAGTCTAGGATTGGCTGTCATCAGAGACTAGAAATAGATTCTTTGTAGATAGCTGAAAAAAACAAGTACCTAGGCCATTTTCTCTTTCTCTGTCTCTCACTCACTCACTTTCTTCCTTCCTTTCCATCTCTCAGAGAAGTTTTAGAGAGATAACAGGAATGTGATTTTATGCAGCCTTTATGCTCACTGCCTGTCTTTATATGCTGTCAAATTTGTTATTTTATCATTCTAGTAAAGTCTGTTCAAGCACACACCCATCTTCATCTCACAATCACAGTGCTGGGGACCTGGGGTATGGCTCGCTGTGGAATGCACTCCAGTGGAGCTCTGTGAAATTGATTTAGTGTTATATCTAAACTAACTGTACTGGTAGAGGACAGTAGAGGAATTTGCAGTGAAGGAGTAAATACTGGCAGTATAATTCCCACGGTCAGGATTATAGTAGTTCTCAAAAACACCTGCTTGATGTCTCACAGGTTCTTAATGTTTCAGTATTGATTTAAATATAATAATAATTCATGATGATGACTTGGTCATCTTCAGTAACAGGAAAGATATTTCCCTTCCTTTCATTCGCTCACTGTAATTGTCATTTGTACCAACAGTAATTGTAATCATTGTGACATAATTGTAATTACAGTGCCTGTGTAGGCTGTGCTAAAACAATCCAAAGTTGTTCAAACTTGCTTGCTCTGTATTGCAATGGAAATCCAATTTTGCTGCGGGGATGTGGGCAGAACTAATGAAATCTAAACTTAATTGAACACTGGGGAGTGAATTCACTAAATTATTGTCTCACAAATTGGGGTTGTGCCCTATATGCTCCATAACCCTGGACATTTACACAATAAAAAAATATAACTACAACATTAAATTACCAAGGACGATGGCTATAACTGTAAGTCTTAATAGTTAATCTAATTTTCTCAGTCTAAACTACAGCTATAACAATGACACAGAGAAATAATATGGTAATGAGATTACTTTCAGAATGATTTTTTTCCAGTGGATTAACTAAAAAAATATTCACCAAAAATATTCACACAAATATTATCCCACAAAGTAGTTTGAACAGACTCTCATTGTGTTTATTTTATTAAATGATTTAATCTAATTGTAGCTTTATTTATGAAATGCTGCCAGCTTTAAAGAGCAAGTTTAGGAACCTGACTCAAACTGACCTGCAATTAAGTGGAATTGCATAATGGAAGTTAAGCTCAGCATAGCTTTTTTTGCCCATTTGGGTATTACCTGATTTGCATAATTACGTTGGTGAAACTGGTTCTAAAATAACGTGGACAGCGTGTTCAATTTAAAGACGACATCAGTTGTTGCAATTAATTAGTAAATTTCTCTAATGTGGTTGCTCACATCTTTATTCTTCTCTTTCAGAGAGCTTCCAGCCTGGCGGTTCACTCTTCCGTGAGCACTATCCACATGCTAGTCCATCACTTAATGAAGGACAAGAGGGAGGAGGAAGAGAGAAAACAGCCAAGATCAGCAGAACACACTTTCAGACCAATGATATCAGGCTTTTTTCCTCCTGTTCTGCTACCAAAAACAGCCTATCTCATTTAAATAATTCTAAAAACACAACGAACAAGGGTACACTGAAACATGCCAAAAAGCCTCTCAGGAAAAAGAATCCCATAGGTCAACAGGTCACAGGAAGTGAGGTGAAGAGGAGGGGACCAGGTCGACCAAGGAAAAACCCTGCACCATGTTTTTTCCCAACTCTACCTTTACATCACGAAGTGACAGAGTGTCCTGCAAAACGGAAGAAAGGTGAAAGAGGTGATTACACAGTGCTCAATGCGATTGATGCCATGGCTCTACATGAGAAAAGGAAAAGAAGGGAAAAAAGAGATGAAGCTAAAAGCAACGAAGGGCAGGTAGATGAAGGAACAGATGTTGCTCTGAGCCAAGAGGCCTCACATTCAAACGCTGACACATCCTCACCTTCCCAGACCCCATTGGTGTCAGTAAACAGCCAATCAGAGAAGAGGTCTGCTGTGCCACCTGAAAAGAAATACGAGTGGGCGGGGCTTTACTCAAATGTCTATAAAAACGAGAAGTAAGCGAGCTCTCATGTATTTATATACAAGTCTTAAGAATATTTATTTAAATGCAGCATTATTTACAGAGCTCTCTACAAAGAGCTTGACAAACCATTGGTCTGTTTGTTTACTCTGTCCAGGCCCATGAGTCTGTCCTCTCCAGTACATACAGACTGCCTTGAGTATGATCCTGAAGAACATGAGCACGGCCTGCTTCCTGCACCTATACACGTAGGTAAGTTTGTGTATGTGTGTGTGTGAGTTTAATGGGGTCATTTTGAGGTCACTATGAAAGTTGAACTGAAAGTAAGAAATTATCTCTGTCATAATCAGTCCATAATGAGCTGGTATTAAATTAAAGAATCTAGAGCTCTTGGTTCTGGCACACAAGTTTTGAAATGCTTGATTTGCTCATGAATAATAATCAAAGGTACACTATGTAACCTTTGGCCCTTTAGCGGTTAAATAAAACAAAACTGAATCCATTTTGTACAAAACCATTGTTTTGGTTGTGCTTTGTCTCTGCATGACTCTGCAGATGAAAATGGTTTATGGCGTCTGTGTTTAGGAAAGGATCTCAAACTGACAAGTTGAAGACTTTACTGTAGCTATACCCATTAATAGACACAGTACTTCCTTGAAAATAAATTCCAGCACAATGCTAAAACAACCATAAAAAATATTAGATTACACATTAGATAATGCTTTACAATGAACTCATATGGCAATTTATCTGTTCAATAAAATACCTTACTCACCTGTTAAGTAATAAAAAAAAGCCATCTCCACGTTGTCTTTATAACATTTCAAGTCCCTAGTTTCTCACCATCTCCGAAAAGCCAAGCCAATGTTGATTCTTGTTTTATTACGAGCTCTGTCACATTATCTTCTTGCCAGCAGATTCTCCTCTGTTTTGCTTCGTTTTTTTTTAAACGGGTGATTGGATGTTAGAGATTTAGTGTGCTCCATGTCAACCTTTCTAGCTTGTTGTAACTACTACTGATATGAGGAGACACACACAGGCAAGTAATGTATTTTGCACACAATTTCCTGTGAAAACCATCCCGCTGAGTTTAAAATAAAAACACTTATAACTAGCTAACTGTAGTGAATCAGGGTAAGACAAAAACATGTTTTGGAAGAAGTGTTGATTATGAATTGACTCATTTAATGTTAATTTTAAACACAAAAGTTACATTGTGTACTTTTAAGAAATTAGACAACCTTATTAGCTAATTATACTTACTATATTTGTCATAGTAGGATTCATCCATGTACTTTAAAGGAAACACTTTAAAAACAAATTATTATTAAAATGACAAACATATTTTTAAAATATGAAAATGCACAAAAAATTCAGTTTAACCATCACAAAAAAACCTACATTTTCAAATATTATATGTGAGATTTTCGAAAGCTGTGAGAGAACGACACGAGACCAGTGAATGGTTTGATTATGAGCATTCCTGTCATGAAACAAGAACGCCTATTGGGCGTTCCTGGTAGCGTCTCATCGACCAATCGCAATGAGTTTTTCAAGGCACACTGGGTATGATGTCATTTCATCTTCCGTATGCGTGATTTTTTCCCCAAACCAGTTCAGCGGGAATGCCCTGCAACCGATTCTAAACATTTTATTGGCCATGTCAGTCACAATAACGATTGCCTACACCCAACCCTAATCCCTAAACCTACCCACACAAGAAATATTCTGCATTTTTACATTTTCAAAAAAACATAATTTAGTACTTGTATAAATCCATTTACATTGTGGTGACACACACACACACACATAATGGTTAGTTTTCATGCGGAATCACATGCAGGGAGGTTGGTTCATTTAGGCGGAGTTTCACACGGAATCACACGGTGTAGACAAACATGCAGATAACTCAAAATGCATACAGATAATGTATGTTTACGCAAAGTTATGATGTCATGTTGCAAGATGCTGGATCTTATTTTGAAGCTTCTGTTTGAGGGAAAACTAACTAGCAAATGTTGAACATATTAATCCGGATGTTGAGAGCTTGCAGTTCAGCAGAAGAGGTAAGGAAGAAGGGGGCATTCCAGTCTACAAAAACGGTAACCCCCACCAGCACGATAACGCACATTTGTGGCCGCAATTGGATGATATTGGCTTCGCGTCACACCGGTCTCAGATCCCTCGCGTTGCTCTCTCAAGGCTCTCGCTCACCCTGCTTGTCACATTATAATATAAATTATTATTACTTATATTATTTTAAGTTGTATTTTATTTTACTGTATTTTTGATCAAATAAACACAGCCTTTGTGAACATGAGACTTTTTTTTAATGATCTCAGTGATTTTCAATCATTGTATTAACTCAAATATAATTGGTGTGTGTGTGTGTGTGTGTGTGTGTGTGTGTGTGTGTGTGTGTGTGTGTGTGTGTGTGTGTGTGTGTGTGTGTGTGTGTGTGTGTGTGTGTGTGTGTGTGTGTGTGTGTGTGTGTGTGTGTAACAGGAAAGTATCTGAGGTTGAAACGGATTGACTTTCAGTTGCCCTATGACATATATCAACACTGTGCACACAAAAAGGTATTTTTTAATTTGTTTTAAAAGCATAAAGCATGAATGGTCTGTCATCCTTTGTTGGCCCTTATGTCATTGTAAACCCGTATGTCTTTATTCTGGAAGAGAAAGGAGGGAATTTGGACGAACTTCTCTTTCTCTTAATTAGACTAAATCGACAAAAGGCCCATATGACTTGCATGCTACATTCCAAACCATTCATCTCATTAGTTCTTAAGAGTTTCAAATGACATTAGGACGAGTAAATTATGAATATTTTGGATTTTTTTTTTAGTCAACTATCCTTTTAAATATTGCCCTTTTATCACTGTCATGATATAATTGTGATAACCTCTCTGTTCCAATACAGCATCCTAAAAAGTCAAAGACTCCACAAAAGACAGCCCCGTCTAGTGAGTAGGCTTACCTGCTAATTTGTGTAAGCATGTTGGCGTGTTTTTTTGCATGTGTTGTTGTTTGTGTAGGTGTAAGGAAGCCTAAAGTAGCTGCGGAAAAACAGTTTCAGTTTCCTCTCACATGCTCTTATATGTATGGAACCCCATTTGTACCACACAAGAAAAAAATATCATGCAGTGGTAAATCATAATTATGACGGTCAAAATACAAAGTAAAAAGTCAAATTTATCATAATAATGAGATTTAAAAAGACATTGGCTCGAAATTATGACATCAAAATCCAATATGATGAGCCATGATGTCAAAATTATGACAAAATGACAAATTATGACATTAAAAAACAAATTTATGAGAATATAAAAATTTATGATCATTTGTATTCCATAATTATGACCTATAATTTTATTTTATATATGATAATGATCATTTTATTATGTTCTACCGTTTGTCAATTTTAGCATTTTATGTTAGAATTGTCGGAAATCAAAATCTTTTTATCTCATTTATATATTTTCATGTCATATTGTCAATTATGTATATAATAAATATTATGTCATAATAAAATTGACTTTTTATTATATTTAAACGTTTTATGTCATAATTGTGACTCAGAATCTCATAATTGTGCTTTTTATTTTTTGTCATAATTATTATTTACAAAAGTATTATTTTTTCATAGTTCTAAAACACTGCAACAACAAAAAAACATAACCAGCAAACAACCGCCACTTGGCCAATCAAATTTGAAGACTGGCACTGACTACTGTGTAATATTATTATATTTAAAATGGCTTTGTTCTCTTAATTAGTGAATACTGTGTAAACATTTTCTTCTTCGTCTCTTTGAGATGGGTCTGTTGATGTAATGTCTCACACTCAGACCGAAGACAGTTTCTGTAAACCTCATAAGCACAGTGTGACTCGTGACTGCATTTCTGACAGCATTAATGGGTAAATAAACACACATACACACATGTACGCAAGCACATTCACAGGCAAAACATCCATTGTTGAATTTAGTGGAGTGAATTTCTTTTGGCTGGCTTTTACACTTGGTTTTAGTTGTTTGTCTAAACCTTTTTTCTTTATCATAGAAATGTCAGCTGTAGACCAACTGCAGAGGAGGTTGGAGAAGGAGTCAGTGAAACAGACACTGATAATAAGCTTCCCAATCAATCTGACCCTTTTGAACAGCAGGTATATTCAGATACAGCTTCTTTCCTCTATTACTCCTGTTCATTAACAACATGCCTGAATTTGACATCATCATTGTGAATTAGTTTAAAGCACATGGTCAGTTGGGTCACATTGCGAATGACTTTATTTGCAGGAGAAAGGCAATGATGCTGAAAATGTCTCCTCCCCTCTCCTGATGATGCCCTTGTCTTATGAGGAGAGGCAAGAACACACAGTGATAACAACAGTTATAACAAATAACACGATTTCTACCCATTGCTCACATTCCTTTATGTTTTATGGATTGTTTTATGCTCTCCTCTTACTTGCACACACACTCTCATTTCTCATTGTCTTGTACTCCTTATGTTTGCTCATACGTCTGCGATTGCTCTTATTCCCCTGATAGGAGTTTCGTCTTGGAACATGGCATTTTTCTGGTGAGAAACTATGAAAAAATGAGAGACAGGCAGGCATTGCTCCTGAGGGAGGAGGTGACAGAGGGAGAGAAAGAAAACAAAGATGGAAGGAGCTGCCAAAGTCAGAAGGGGGATCTGGAAGACTCCAGCACTAAGTCAGGTCCAGCAGTGTGTGTATAGCCGTAAAATGTGTGTGCATGTGTGTCTGTGTGCTCTTTAATAGATATATTACCTAAAATAAAAATTCTGTCACCCTTTATTTACATTTTATGATCATTTTGCATCCACTTTGACTCTTATCTTAACTATGCAGGCTGCTGTTCCTTTAAGACTATGTCCTTTTCGCATGTGAAATGACATGCACTGCTTTGATGTGCTTTTATTCAAGGTGCAGGTCTGCTGTCAAGTCCAACATAGTTCCCTCTTGTGAATATGAAGCGTGCTTAACTGTATTGAACGTGCACTTGTAGTGTACTTCGTTTCTTAAAAGTATGTTTAAAAAAACTGTATTTGCAGATAATATAATATCAAATACATGAAAGACAAATAAATAAAAAGTGTCAGCATCAAAATTTTACACAAACTGTTATCAGGTGACCTTCTTAGATAAGTATCTATTCAGGTTTTTCCTTAATATGGGCCAAGTTTCTGAATACCTTAGATAAAACTTGCGTCCAGGGTTTTTCCTCTGAATGGGCGTCATGAGTTTTAAAATGTATTAGATTTGAGTTATGGAAGTACAAAATAAGTACAAAAAGTTTTTTTTTTTTTTTTTCGTGTAACGTTTTAAGTTGTGAATGTCGTACGAAATTGATCCCTCATGGTAAGACTCCAATATCATACGTTCTAAGTGTGTAGCTGCTGAAGTGAATTGATTTGCCAGCAAACCTCACCCTAACCTAAGCATATGTTCTGGTGCTACAAAACACACTTACCTTAAGTGGGACACTCTGTTTCTAGCACATTTTTTTGACCTGAGGCAGTTTCTTGATGAAGAACATGGCATCAGCTATTGCTCTCCTCTCTCTCCTTCATGCTCAGCGGGCCGTAGCTCTGGACCAGCTCCCAAAACCACCTCAATTCTATTTCCACTCAGCATTAGTCAAAAGGGCAGAAGAGGACATGTGGTTAACGGCTAGCGCAGCTGGCACGTACAGGCTACCGTGTCCTGTTGAGTTCATGGAAAAAGTGTATTTAAGTGCATTCCGATTATTGCACTTAAAATAAGGATGACAGGCAATGAGAGACTTCAGATTGCGATCCTTTACTGAATGTGCATGAAATAGTCTGTGTGTTTATGGCTGCATGTTTTTAAGTGTGCAGTGTATCATGTATGTGTAATGACAAGACTATATTCTGTATGTGTAAGAGGATGTGTCTTCTGCACATTACAGACCGGCACCTGACTCACTCGAGCACACAGTATGAAAACAGACTGAGCGGCGAGGGAGACGAGGAAGGGAGAAGTGTGTGGAGCAGAAACCTCATGCAAACACTCCAGGGGATCTATGACGTCATTGTCAGTCACAAGGGTACGTCTGCTGAATTTATTAATAGAGACGTGTTTCAAAAGGCTGAAACAGAGGCTCAGTGTGAAGACCAGCACAGCTGATCACTCTTTCTGTCATTTGTGTTTTTTAGGGTCATCTGGACAAACCCTCGCCGCTCCTCTGCTAAACCTGTGCTCCAGAAAGAGGTTTGTGTGTGTGCTTTTCCACTCGCCAGTGTTGTTTACTCAGCGACTCTCCTGCTGTTCTCTTCACAGTCTCCAGATGATTATAGATTCAGGGAACCTGGGAGTTGAAACCTCTTCCCACTGACAGCTACAGTACATTACAGAATGCTCTTAAAGCAGTGGTGTGATAGTTATTAGGGATGTCAGTTGTCAGTAATTACTATAATTTGAATTATTCATGTTAATGCTGCAAAAAATTCTGGTTAAAACCAGACCATTCACAGTAGTAACTGAGTTTGGTCTGGCAAAGCTTCATAGACAAATCATTTCCAAAGGGGCGTCACCAACGGACGATGACTGGTGCAGAGCGACGGAGAAACATCTGAGACAGCAATTCTCTGTTTGTGATTTGGAGGACGCTTCTGATGACTTTTGCCGTTGTTGTAAAAGCAAAATGATAATAGCTGGTGTCCACCGCCACTCCATCAACATTTTTGCAAAATTTGGAAAGCCTAATAGCATCTCAGACCGACTGAAACATCTCGGATTGACGGTCGAAAACATCAAGCTCTGTTCGCACTTGCCCCCGTTGTGAGGCAGTTGTATTGCGATTAGAAAGCGCAATATTTTGAAAATAAAATAATATTGAGTAGTGAGTAGAATAATATTATAGTGCCGAATGCTTTTTCAGATATTACCTTTCTTGTAGTGTGTAATATAGCTGTTAGTGAATGTAAAAGGTCTGCAAAGTTTCAAAGATCAAAGTGCGTGGCAGAAAGAGTTATTTGGTCTGTTCAACTTGAAGCAGGCCAGGGTTTGCGCAGACCGATCAGTGTATGACATCAAAGTACCGTGAAAACGATTAGAGAGCTGACGGTTCCGTATGCTTTCGAATCTCACTGTACTTTAATGACATACGCCAATCAATCGATCTGTGCAGTGCTGCTTCACTTCTGAAATGTCTGAAACTAATTGTCAGTAATTCCAGGCTTAAGCTTGGGACATACTCTGCAAGAACAAAGAAATGTGTTCGTTTTCTCGAGGTGGCAAGAACATGAACAAAGTTTACTCTGTTCCATACGTCATGAGAAAAGCAGGTGCTAAACATCTCTATTTCTCCACATTATCCACGGCCACTTTAAATGTCTGACCAATCACACAATAGTTCTCAGACACCAACAAGAAAAGAGTTCTGCTCAGACGATGCATCAAGAACAAGCTGCGAGAACTCAAACCAGCGCTGCAAAAACAAAATGACGGCATTTTGTTCTCGCAGCCCTGGGAGGGAGAACTTTTTTCTGTTCTTGTGGAGTATGTAACAGCCTTTATTTTCTGCTCGAACCAATATAGATCTGTAACAAATTTGCATAATGTCTGCCTGTGATCATTATTGGCTGCCAACATCTACTTTGACCCACCCTCAAACACTGTAGTTGTAGCTGAGGACTGGAAGAGTTTGGTTTGTGTTGTTGACATTTCTGCGCTGCAAAAGCAAATCTGATATGGTAAAACCAACACTGTTACTGTTCTTATCACTGTGCATACAGTTAACGAGGAAGCCTCAGAGCTGAAATTACCCACACAAGTTGTAAGTGGTAGAAAATCACAAAAACTGGGCCATCTGACCGATCAAAGCAAAGTAGATTTGCAAAGAAGAACCGATTTGGCACCAACTGTGCCAAACAGTAACAAAAGAAGTGATGCTGTATATATATATAAATAAGAAAAGTGTCATTATATCTGATATCAAGTGTATATCTATTAGCATAATA
This sequence comes from Pseudorasbora parva, assembly GCF_024679245.1. Classification (NCBI taxonomy): domain Eukaryota; kingdom Metazoa; phylum Chordata; class Actinopteri; order Cypriniformes; family Gobionidae; genus Pseudorasbora; species Pseudorasbora parva. The sequence goes on along the minus strand of NC_090178.1, from coordinate 29,233,704 downwards.
GGGACACTTTAATGTTTCAAGCAATTATTTATTACCGTTACATTTTATGTAAACAGAAAATACAGAGACACTTTATTTATTGGATCATAAAATGTTTCGGACTGCACTTATTATTTTGAACTTTGAAGTCAAAATATAACATAAAGGAGGTTGTCTGGTTTTATTAAATGCCTGCCTCTGATTGTGGAATGGTGTGGCACCTGGTGTGATTGAGACCATTCACCTTGACATGCCTCCATCTTAAAATAGTTATTCACCCAGCACTGAAAATCCAGCCCTTTATTAGTCAGTGCAACCAAACACACCCCAAAGAAGTATGATTTGCTCCTCGGTATTGCTAGTTGGAGACCGATGGTACACTACCATGCAAAGGTCTGAGGTTGGTACGATTTTATGTTTTTAAAAGTCTTATGATCACCAAGGCTGCATTTGTTTGATCAAAATTACCGTAAAAACAGCACTAAGAAATCATTGTAATATGCTCATTTTGTGCTCAAGAAACATTGCTTATTATCTATATTCAGTTGTGTTGCTATGTATTTTTGTGGAAACCATTATACATTTTGTCAGGATACTTGGATGGATAGAAAGTTGAAAAGAACAGCATTCATTTAAATTAGAAATTTTGTGTTACATTGTAAATAATAATAAAACACTTCCTTGCTGAATAAAAGGCATTTTTCAAAAATCTTAAAGATTTAAAACTTTTGAATGGCAGAGTATGTATAATTTGGAGGTAGGGAATGTACGCTCTCTACAAAGCATTTTATTTGACAACAATTTGTATTGTATAAGATGTCACCAATATTGCAGTCAGTACACTACAATATAGATTGCCTAAATCCTAAAACTCTAGTTTTGATTTCATTGTTTTTTTATATTTGTTGGGGGAAAACACTAATTTAATGTCCGTTTTCTCTTCCAGATCAGGCTCGGCTCCTGTTGATCTTAGTATGTTGCAGAGGCAGCTCCTCTCGGGCCACTATGAGAGTCTGGACACCTTTCACTCAGACATGCTGAAGGTGTTCCACTGCGCTGAGGTCAGTTTCACACAGTGTTGATGGACACTGTTTGATGTTGTTCTGCACCTGTCATGGGTTTGAATTCTCAGCTGCCTAGATCATACCTCATACTGACCATCAAACAAAATCAAAATAGAATAGATTTTTTTTTATTGCCACACATCCAGAGTATTTTTCCTGCAATGTTACCACAGAACAGCACTATGAAATTACTGCACTAGCTGGGATTCCATCCAAATGTGAAGCAAGTATTTTCAAAGTTTTCAAAGTTGTTTAAGCAGATGACGAGGGTATTGGTAACCTAGTAACCAACAGTAAATAAAACTCCCTCAGCTTAACCTTAACGTGAAAATAGCTTAACGTGGGTTAAGAAAGTGGTAAAAAAGAAAACAAACTCAGTAAACACCAAACTTATAAAGCATACTATGTACAGAAAAGCAGGTGAGCCCAGAATATGAACGCAAAGCGTTACAAGCGTTACGTTTTCCTCCACAACGAAAACACTTATAATGAGGCTTAGTGAACCAACAGTTATAAAAAAAGACTAAATACATTATACATTATTAATAAAACACAGGCAGGTTTAGTGATTCGCAAAAACTAAATCTCTACTCACACTTAAATTGTCAATAAACACATCAGTTTTCACCCTGAGTGCAAATTTGCATTCTTTCATCATATTCTGGGCTCATCTGCTTTTCTGCAGATAGTATGCTTTATTTGTATTGTGTTTACACAGTTTTGTCTTTTATTATTACACGGCTCTGTGAAATACTTAATTCTGATTGGTCAATCGCGCATTCCAGCGGTAGGTTATTTCCAGATAACAACCGCTCATACTGCGAGTTATCTTGACCGGTACTACTTCTATGCTTAACGCTGGCGCCTACTTGTGGCTTAAACAACCGTGGGTTACAATGGAAGACTTCAAGGCAGGTTTCCATAATAACGTTTTAATATAGATATTTTTTTACACAAACGCATTGATTAAGGCTCTATTAACCCATCGGAGTCGTGTGGAGCACGTTATTTGACGGACAGCTGCAATTTTTTATGGACTTCAAACACAACTACAACTACTGCTTGGATTAACGATAGCCTGGACTTTTAAAATATAACTCCGATTGTATTTGTCTGAAAGAAGAATGTCATATACACTTATGATAACTTGAGGGTGAGTAAATCATAGGCTTGGCCTCCGCTTCGTGTCGGGGTCCTGATCACTCTGTCAAGGTTTATTCTGCGATAACAACCGGCTGGGTGTACATTATCCCTTACATATCACATTCTTAGTACAGTAAGCATTTTAAAATGTCCCCATCAGGGGAAACAGACGATTAGTGAGGTGGGTTTAATGATCGCTTTGACAGTATTTATTCGGCAAATGCATTTGCATCTCCCATTATTCACATTAACTGTCGCATTAAAAGTCAAAAACCACCTCAAGCAAATGTTGTTTTTTTTATCACTCATTTCTGATGCAATACTTCAAAATACGCATAAAAGCATGGTTATGGAAACAACGCTTATGAAAGTCCCTCTGGAGCATTGTGAGGTTCAGTGTCTTATACATTAATTCTGGAGGATTAAATTTTTCAGTTACCAGCCCTGAGTCACTACATCTACGCATCCCCCAAAAAAAAAAAAAAACACTGATAGTTTGGCACGCACATGCAGATTGGAGCCTAATATCTGCAGATTGGAGCCAAGCCTAAAATCTGCCTCAGCATAATGTTCAGAAATGCACTGTTAATATCTCATCCTCTTATGTTTTGAATCCTATCAGAAATACTACGGTTGCGAATCCTCAGTGGGTCGTAACGTGAGGCAGCTGAGGGAAGTGTACCATAGTGCTCATCAGGAGGCCTTAACTCAGATCAGCAGTTTCCTGTGAGTGACAAAAAAAACACATCAGCAATGCTGATGTGCACTGCTCTCAGGGCATTGCTGTGACCAAACCCAGAGGCATGATGGGCCTTCCAGAAGGCAGATAATGCTCTCCGATACCAAAGACCTGCTGTATATTGCACTCACAGATGCACTGCACAGGTAAAAGCTTCGCCATTTATACACATACACACACACGCTGTACTAAAATCCACACAAGTCCCAATTCACACAACTGTGTTATGAATGTTTTTTTTTTTTAGAGAAATCAATTCAGTAATAAACATAACTTCTGGAGATGCACAATATATTGATACCATATTGGTAATCATGATATATTAGAGTTTTTTCTTTTTTAAGTTAACTGTCAAAGTTAGATATACAGAATATTGGACAATATTTAATTGTGTATGCGCATATCCTATATTTTTACATTTAGATTACGTTTGTTGTAATTGATCTGCCAAATCAAATCCAAAAACACTTTTCATTTAATTACACTTTTAAATGTAAGTTTTAGTAAATCTCGAAATGAATATTCATTTTCATACTGAGCATTGTAATGTGACTTCACCAGTAGCTTTTAATACAGTTTAGAACAACTGATTTTATTTTGTAATCATTTTAGATTTAAATAGTATAGGGTTCAATATTTTATTTTTAATAATTTATAGTAATACAAATATTATTTTTTTAAATTTATTTAGCTTTAAATAGTATACAGTTGTAATGTTAGCAATTGACTTGTTATTATCCGTTTACTGTTTTTTAACATTTTATGTTTTAATTAATTAATAATTATAAAAGAAAATTAATTTAAATTAAATTGTCTAGAATTTTGTGTTAGCTATTTATCACGTATTAATCATTTGCCATTTATTATTTTTTAATATTTTATTTTTAATTTACAAATGACATTCTTTTGTATTTTATACATTTTAAATGATAAATGTTATTGTTTTTCTCAGTTATTGAACGTAACATGAAAATAAATATTGCCTTATCATTAGAATTGAAATACCATTACATCCAATTTCTGCAATAAATTATTTTATATCATATTTTTTCCTTATATTTCAGTAAAATATCTAAATATTAAAGTAAGACATTGTTTTCAAAGAATGTTTTTTTTTCTTGCCCTAATGGCAATTTTTTTGTTTCTTATTTTAATCAAACTTCACTCATATTCGCATCAGTGCAATATTTCCCTCATTTATTCAAGGCTTACCAAACCAGAGCTTAAAGTGGAAAAAGTAAAGTGCCGGTACTCACCAAAGGGACGGGTTTTTTTTCGGGGTGTATGGGGGATTGTTTAGTCAATAATTCATGAAGGTCCACATTTTAAAGCTCTTTCTTGTACTCAGCCTTAAAACTAACATATAGTTCTTGAAATTGTTACTACAGCTTTTGTTACATTAAGGGTTTATTTACAAAGCAAGACCATTGACCTTTTTTTTATTTGAAAAATAGTGACACACTTAGAAAGTATCGCTACAACATGCCACAGGTGTAATATACATCTTTAGTGAAAAATCTATTCCCTTAACTGATTATGTATTATAATTTCTACAACTAGTCAAAATGTACCACGTTAAATACAGTAGAATCTGATAAATTCTAGTAAATTTTGTCATCATGAGTTTAAAAAACTTGCAGGATTATGTTTCCCCCTCATTCATCAGTCATTTTAGTGTCTGTTTTAGATCATGTTCGACTTTCTCCGTAGTGTTTTACTACATTCTCAATAGAATTCAAATGGGTCGCACATTTGATCATCAGCGTCCCATTGAAACGGCTAGTGCAAATGTGAACACTTTTGGTGCGTGCTGGTGAACGCCTCTACAGTGATTCACGTGCCACGTAATTAAACAGTTGGCTTCAGTCACAGTCATATTGCACACATGCACAGATAATTGATCCGTTATAAAAGCGAGCTGTAAAAGTAGCTTTACGCAAGGAAAGGTGCAGGTACACTTAAGAGTAAAATGTAGAAGTGCTGGTACTGCGTACCGGTGAATACTGCCCCACTTCGAGCACTGAACCATACCATTTGCTATTAGAAATGTACAGATACACAAGCCAATAGTTTCCCAGTGTAGATGTGGACAGTCTGATCTAGAGGTGACGCACAAACTTTAACAGCTTTAAGATTATCCCATGGATCTTTTATTTATCTGCGCTTCAAGGGTCCTTTAATAATTAATATTTCACTTGATTTATATTTGCTTTCTATGGTGCTCTTACTATTTCTCCCATTCTTTGTCCTCTGCAGGTTGAGACAGCACTCCTGGAAATGCCATTTGTGAGCATGGACATGGCTGATGCTTGACAACATGATTAGTTGAAAGCACCTCAGCCTTTCTTTCTCTCAGGGAAAAGAAAGTCAAGTGAAGGAACAGGAGACAAAATAAAACAAATCAACATCTGAGACCCCCGATCCTTTCATATACCTGAACAACATGCAATTCTTTTATTTTCAAATATTACACCATAGACTGAACATAAACATGTGGAATGGGATGCAGGAAACCATGCAAACGTCAAGACGTGGTGCCATTTTGGGTCGAAGGAATGAACACACACAGACCGTTTTAAATCATTCAACACATCGGCATATCTACATGAAAATGGACTTAACTCCTAAATGTGAAATTGAGGTCTACAGCCTTTTTAGTGTTTTATGTTGATGGTTATAACTATAAAGTAAGCAATAATGCATGGTTTATTAACGCAGCCTTAATGTAAGCAAATGTTTATAGTCATTTTAGGAAAAAAATATTTTAAAGGGGATTTACTACCACTTTGTGCAGAGCTGTCTTGTGCCGTGACGTTTTGTAATATATTGATTTGAAGCAGTAATCTTTATAGCTTTGAGACTCAGAAATATTTTATATTGTTAGCAAAATTATGTTTTAGTATGGTTCAAGAAACTATATTTACAGTCTTAAATTGTTGTGGGTAAATAATCTGTTTTTCATTGATACTTTAATAATATTTTTATAGATATAGTTTTTCGATGGCGTCTTGGAGCATGTGTAATTTGCAACAGGACATTCATTGCCTGTAAAACATGAGATTTTCATAGCCTTCTCTATGCATGGCATACTTTATACTGCTTAATGTATAATAGCTGTGTATGCAAAGTATATGGTTATGCTGAACTAAGAAATGAGTTGTTAGAAGCTCATTAAGTAGCTTAAAGCAGAACAAATGAATTAAACCAGCTACATTAGTTAACGCATAAAAGTGAGTCAATATTTGGACCATTGTGCTTTCATATTTATTAGGTTTTATTGTTTATAGATAAAATAGTGCTTGAAGAAAGTTGTAACTAATTACTCGTGGTAAGACAAAAAGACTAATAAACCCATAGGCTGAGCTGCAGATCTATTTTTATCTTTTAATTTGTCCATAAACGTATAAGTGCTTCATAAGCCAAATTTTCTTTTATCCCTTTAGCTTTGTCTATAGTTGTCACGGTTCATGGATTCCCTGTCTCACTCTTGGGTGCGTGTTGAATGTAGGTGAGGGCGGAGCCTGGGATTGGCTCATCACGCACCTGTGGCTGATCACCTGCACCAGCTGCAACTCATCACCTTCACACTATTTAGTCTCTCTGTTTCTCTCTTGTCTTTGTCAGAGCGTTGTTGGATGTTTCCCCTTGTGTCTCCGTGTTGGTTGTCGTTTCCCCCTTCCGTGAAACGCTGGATCCCTTCCCGGAATACCTGTACCGACCTCCCGAGTCACAGCTGCTCACAGCCTGCCCGTGTCGCCAAACAGAGCCTCTCTCACTGCTCCGTCTTATCCGGACTTCTTCAGTGTTCTGAGTTTTGACTTCTGTGACACTATTCTGTCAATAAACTGAGTTACTTGCAATTGAATCCTGCCTCTTTGAATCCGTTACAATAGTATTAAATGTGTCGGTGGACCTACATCAGCTAATTGTATCATATGATTCATTCAATATTATCTCTTGATGATAATAACACATTATACTCAATCTGGTTTCAAGGCAAAAGCAGGTCACAATTTAAAATTGTTGAACTAAACTCAGGAGTAGATTGAAATTGTAGATTAATATATTCTGGTGTGACTGATTTTCATATACATTCATTTCTCCTGAGGAAGAAACACAAACAAGAGAAGCGTATTATGACTCATTGTGTCTGGAGTCCTGAATTATTACAATTATAGATTATGTACTTGCCTATAGTAGCTTTATTAGCTGTTGTGGAATTTGATAGCGGTGTCAGCATTGTGGTTTAGAAGGGAAAATGGCACTCTCTAGTGGTAGTAACCCTACCACTGTTTTATGGTAAAACCATAAAAAAAACTGCTGCAACTGTTTTATTCAACAACTAGCATGAAAATCAAATGTTAACATAACCTTGTCTAGTAACATTTTGATAAAGACACGTATCATATTCTTTCTTTTTAAGTTGGAGACTTGTCTAAGAAAGTGAGCATAGCGCATAAAGGGTTAGTTCACCCAAAAAAATATATTGTTGCTGGAAGATATGTAGGTGAGACCAGCAGGTGTAGTTATGCAATTTTGGTGATCAAGGATGAGTTTTAAGGGATAACATTATTGACCACAAGCTTACATTTACCATAGGAGTGGAGCTCAGATGAATTATACTTGCATAGTGCAGTTTAGTGGACTTATTCACCTTGGTAGTGGTACAAGACAAAGTTAACACACTGGAGTGATGTACACTATACTGCCAAAAGTGTTGGGACACCCTTCCAAATCATTGAATTCAGGTGTTCCAACCACTTCTATTGCCACATGTGTAAAAAATAAAGCACCTAGACATGCATTCCTCAGTGTCAATAGCTACAGACCTCCAAACTTCATGTGGCCTTGATTAGCTCAAGAACAATGTGTAGAGAGTTTCATGGAATGAGTTTCCATTGCCGGGCAGTTATATCCAAGCCTTACATGATCACCAAGGGCAATGCAAAAGCGTCGGATGCAGTGGTGTAAAGCCCGCAGCCACTGGACTCTAGAGCAGTGGAGACGTGTTCTCTGGAGTGATGAATCATGCTTCTCTGTCTGGCAATCCAATGGCCGAGTTTGGTGGTTTCCAGGAGAACAGTACTTTTCTGTCTGCATTGTGCCACGTGTAAAGTTTAGTGGAGGGGGATTGTGGGGTTGTGCTTGGACACAGTGAAAGGAACTCTTAATACTTCACCATACCAAGACATTTTGGACAATTTCATGCTCCCAACTTTGTGGGAACAGTTTGGGGATAGCCCTTCCTGTTCCAACATGACTGCTTACCAGTGCACAAAGCAAGGTCCATAAAAATGGATGAGCGAATTTAGTGTGGAGGAACTTGACTGGCCTACAGAGACTCCTGATCTCAACTCGATAGAACACCTTTTGGGATTAATTATTCTCCAACATCAGTTCCTGACCTCACAAATGTGCTTCTAGAAGAATGGTCAAAAATTCCCATAAACACACTCCTAAACCTTGTGGAAAGCCTTCTCAGAAGAATGATAGCCATTATAGCTGCAAAGGGTGGGCCAACTCCATATTAAACCCTATTGATTAAGAATGGGATATCATTCAAGTTCATGTGCATGTAAAGGCAGATGTCCCAAAACATGCCCAAAACAATATAGTGTAGCTCAGACTTCAGCAATTAAACATAGATAGATTGCAAATGTTATCAATTTTAATCAACTCATTTTCACCATTGTTTCTGTAAAATTACTAGTAGGGAAAGGCCTGTGTTGTGCATAAATGGACCTCTTTGATAGCACAAATATAGCCTATTCTTCACTGATATTGTCACCATTGGTTGAAATAACGAGTGAAGGATCAGAGAAACCCAGGACTCTTGAAAACAGGAACAGAACAAACATAACATGATGAGAACCGACAATCAACTGAAAGAAATACAGAATTTAATTGAACTAACAAACCAATCAATGAAATGAGTAATCAAGGAAACAACTAAACGCAAGCAAAACCCACCCAAACACAAACCAAACCCAGATTATGCTTTACAGATATCTGATAGTAGCTGTTTTTACAACTGTTCATTCATGGGCTTTAGCTGGAAGCGTCGTCTTTGGACTACCAGCTGTTGGGGTTTGAGATCAATTTGTTGGTGGTCAAGTGAAGTAGAATATAAACTTGGACTAGCTGCTAACAGTAATGCACCTAGCACAAGATATTTTAACATCATGTCATTTCTGCTCATTTTATTTTACTGTTATTATTATTATTATTATTATTATTATTATTATTATTTGGCCTGAGCCCTGAATAATTTCTGACTTTGAATCAGTATGTATTTATTTGCTTGTTTTTTCATTGACTGATTCATTGTTTTCATTAATTTATTCTAAGCTTCATAATAAACAACATATTTTAAATTTAATGCAATTAATCAAAAGCAAAGTTATTAAATTATGTTCTTTCTGAACCTTGATACTGGGGCCCAGTTCAGGAAGCAGACAGACTGGCTTAACCGACCATCTGCTAGCTGTCTCACGTCACCGAAGTCAGCTAAATCCCAGCACATAGAGACTATTTCACCTAGATATTATCACATAGAAACTGTGTCTGTTCCCCAAATTAGTAAATACAAAAAAATCTAAACCATTCAACAGTAAAAATTTAATTGATGTCCAACTAATAAACAACAGATATAATACAGATGAACAAATGATAAAGCTCAGGTTGCTGGATATTTGATCCCTTTCTCCAAAAGCACTCATTGTTAATGATATGATTATAGATCATAACCTAGATGTTCTGTGAACCTGGACCCAGAAACCTGGCTAAAACCTGACAACTACATTACTTTAAAAGAGTCCACCCACCAAGATTGTTATAAACACGCGCCGAGTCTGAAAGGTAAAGGGGGAGGTGTTGCTGTAATTTATAATATCTTCAGTATTACTCAGAAGTCTAGTTTCAAATATTGGTTTGTTGGTGGTGTTTATGTAACGTTATATAGTGTAAACTAGAAATCCCGTTTGACATTTGTGTTGGCTACTGTATACAGACCACCAGGGCACCATACAGCTTTATCAAAGATTTTGCTAATTTTCTATCATAGTTAGTACTGGCTGCAGATAAAGTACTAATTGTTGGTGATTTTAATATCCATGTAGACAATGAAAAAGGCGCTTAAAGAAGATTAAAGAAAATAGTCCAATGCCGTGGTACAAAATAAAGCTTCTGATGTTTGTAAAACGCACAGCAGTAATGACTTTATGAACTTCTTTAGCCTACTAGTAAGATTGATAATATTAGGAATAAAATTGTAACCATGCAGCAGTCTAATACTACAGTATAACATTAGATAGAGCATTGAAGTGTCACTGAGAAATTACACTCATTCACTGCTATAGGAGGAGAAGAATTGGCTAAACTTGTTAAATCATCAAAATCAACAACATGTATGCTTGACAGTAATAGTTGGCTTTGCTTGCTCAGTTGGGGGATGCTAAAATTTCAACTAAAGTTTTCAACTAAATATCCAAATAAAATGTATTACTAAATTAACTGTATCAACTTTATTACTGATCTGCCCACAATGTCGCTATATGATAAATTGAAATGAGCTGATAACATCACAGTTTTCTCCAGAACGACTGTACAGCCAAATCTAATTTTGTTCTGTTCAACACTGTGAAGCTGCTTTGAAACAATCGTCATTGTAGAAGCGCTATATGAATAAAGTTCACTATGACTATGACTTTCTTGAGCAGCAAATCAGGATGATTTTTGAAGGATCTTATGACACTGAAGACTGGAGTAGTGATTCTGAAAAATCAGTGTTGCCATCACAGGAATAAATTACATTTAAATATATATTTAAATAGAAAACAGTTACTTTAAAATGTAATAATATTTCACAATATTACTGTTTACTGTATTTTTGATCAAATAAATGCAGCCTTGTTGAACAAGAGACTTAAAGAACTGATTTGAAACTCTGGCTCTGAACCAGCACCAGCACTGCCTTGGTGGAAAGGGGGTATTACTGACCTCATTTACAAGAACATAAGAAGCCATGAGATCCATATCAGCAAATGGACAATATAATACATAGCCTACAGTTTACTCTGTAGTAGCTAGGACACTAATTATAGAGATGACAACAGTATGGTTGTCCCTTCTAGTATTATATGCACATGTGATTATCTAACCACCTGTTGATTCCCTCCATATGAGAGGGAAGGTCAAATTTGACTTTGGTAATATGAGCTAAACATTTGTTTTGTTCTAAATGAACAAGTAGACTACTCTTGTCTTGGTATGAATCAAGACTGTAATTTAAAGATGTTTGGGGGCAGCGACACGATTTATTGGGGGAAGTTCATCTGTGCAGGGAGTCAAATGGCTCCCTTTATTTAGAACACTAGGACAAGTCAAGTATGGGCAGAGGAAGAGCTTCTAAACACACTCCTAGCCCTGCACATGTGGTGGACATGTGTGTTGTCATTTGTCTCTGCAGCTGTTGGAACAACACCTCACATCTAAACCCCCCGTTCCAGTGAGTGTTGGGGACATTTAGGGGACACAAGCAGTGTTTTGTCAGCCAGCACATTTCAAACAAGAAGTCGCAATGGATTCTCGGCTGTCGAAACAGATCCAGTGTTCCGTGTGTTTGGGGGACTTCACGGATCCAGTGAGCCTGCTGTGCGACCACACGTTCTGCCGACAGTGTATCAGCAATCATTCCCAAAGCAGCCGCTTAAGACTGTGTCCGGAATGCAGGCGACCCTACACCATGTGGGACCTCCGGTCCAACCGCGTCCTGCGGAACATGGTGAATGCCGTGAGGGAGCACTTGAGCGAGCAACAGGCGATCAGGGACATAAACGGGGCGACTTCGGGAGCACACGGTGGAACCACAGTGAGAGTGTTTGAAGAACCGGAGAAGCTGGTGTGTTCAGATCATCAGGAGAGGCTCAGGCTGTTCTGTGAGACGGACCAGAAACTGGTGTGCCTGATCTGTAGGGATGGTGAGAAACACCAGGGACACAAGTTCAAACCTGTGGAGGAGGCAGCGGAGCCTAGAAAGGTCAGGGAGTTAGGACTGAAAAATCATAAACTGTAGATTATGTTCATTAAGTTTGTGTCTGAAGCTACTTACATTGCATATCCAAGTAAGAAAACTAAAATGATTTGGTTTCTATTTTGGATGTATCGAATCCCACATACTGACTGAAGAGGTGTAATCATTTAATAGCTGGCTAAGTGTACATCTAATGAACAGTTATTGCAGCAACTTTGTTCAGAGTCTCGGAGACCATAGGGTCATTTACCCTTGCTCAGTAGCTTACTTGATTGCAGTATGTGGTTGGTTCCTTTCGCAATCCTAAAGGGTTAGTTCACCCAAAAATGTAATTCAGTTAATTACTGTTAATTACATAACTACAACTTTGACGCGTTCATAAAGCTCATAAAGAAATTAAGGTTGAAATACATTACACAATATTTGCACAGCACAAATGTTGGCCCTGATTTGCAATTTGGACAAGTCACTACTAGCTGCAAAAAAAAATCAGTGCCAGTGTACAGATTTAAGTTGACCAATTTCACACACACATACACACGTACACACACACACACACACACACACACACACACACACACACACACACACACACACACACACACACACACACACACACACAAACATGTAGTGACGAACAAGTTTTTTTAAGCTTGAGACTGAGATTTTAACTGGTTAAAGAATATCAAAACATTTGATTTCAAGACAATTTTAGAAAACTTTTATTTGTTACGTGTCTCCTACGAACAAGGCATACTTTTCTGCGGGTGTTTGCTTTGTTTGGAACGACATGAAAGTGTGTGTGATCCTCACTTATTTGATGCCCAGTTTTTTCTCTGTAACCATTTACAAAATTGGCATGTATGATGCCTATTGCCTAGTGTTCTAATATCTTTTTAGAAGTCTGTTCAGTCGTTTATCAGATTCCTGTCTTAATTAGAAGAACGGGTGCACTTCAAGCCTATACAGGTTGATTGAACGTAAAACATTTATGGAAACCCTGAATTATTATTGGAAACCTTATTGCCCTAAAAAAGTTGATTTTGTCTTGTTGAAAAAAACAAAAGATTTCCAGTTTATTGTACTTAAGATTTCAACAGCATTTAATTAAAAACTTTTAGTTAATACAACTAATAGTTTTAAATTCAGTCCTATTGAAATTCTAGGTATATTAAATTGGAAATGTTTTGTTTTATTAACTAAAATCAACTTTTTTAGGGCAACGAGTTTCCATAAATGTTTTAAGTTCAATCAACCTGTAAAGGCCTGCAGTGTGATAAAAAACTAAAACGTAATAACATTCTTCATACATATACTTAAGACATTTTACTTTACTCTTGTTTCAGAGATTGATTCAGAAAAGTATGGAAGATTAAATAATGCAATGGCTTTTTTACAGTTTTACACTTTCAGCCCACAAACAATGTTTGCTCTTTCTCCGGACCAAGAAATTTCCATTTATTTGTCAGCAAAAGTCTGCCAGATAATGCAAAATGCGTCATTCTGTGGAATTTTGAAAGCTCAGCCTGCTGAACATTTAATCCTTGAATGCTTAGACTAGGCAACAATACAAGTTTACACTACTATTATGACAAAAAGTTTGCTAAGAGGGATTTCCAACTAAAGCAAGGCTATGAGGCTAACAAAAGCTTGATTCTTTCCACAGCAATATTACAGACTGGTTAAATATCACTGTAGTAATATGAAGTACATTTTACAGCTTAATATTCAGTATATTTTTATGATGGATGGGGATTATTTGTAGCGCAATGATGATTTAGAATGATTTGTTTCAATTATTTTTGGTGGAACTTACCCAAACCAGAAATCTCTGCCTCTGTTGACTTCTTAGTCAACGTTATGAGAGGCTCTTTTTATACCCAATCATGTTGCCAATTGACCCAATAAGTTGCAAATTGATCTTTCAGCTGTTCCTTTTATCATTTAAATTTTTCTGCCTTTTATTGCTCCCTGTCCCAACTTTTTTGCAATGTGTAGCTCGTGTGAAATCCAAAATGACATTTCAAAATGTCTCGCTTTCCACATTTGATATGTTATCTATATTCTATTGTGAATAAAATATTATGAGATTTGTAAATTATTGCATTCCTTTTTTTAAAACTATTTGTACAGTGTCCCAACTTTTTTGGAATTAGGTTTGTAAACTGCAGTGGGCTCATTAGGAAAAAGGTGGACAGACATATCAAAATGCGTAATTGTACATGCAAAGTCAGAAGTGTTCTATCCTGTTCCTCTGCCAAAAATTGCTGTCGATTGAGATCCACTGTTTTAAGGTAATGCCTGAAATATGAAATATGTTTTGTGTTGTAGAATTTATTGTTAGAGCCTCTGAGTTTCCTGTCGAAGGAGAATGAAGACCTGCAGGCTCTAATCAAAAAACAGACGAATGAGATCTCTAAAACTGAGGTAAAAAAACAAAAACACAAAAAAAAAAACTTTACACAAAAGAATAAAACAGATCCCGCAATCAATCTAAAAACTTAATAAAGGACCGCGTCAGGGTTCATTGCTATCCGTGATTTGTTTTTGTGTTTTCTCAGGAAAGGTCTAAGCAGCTCTCGTCTCAGATTTCAGCACAATTTGAGGAGATGCACCAGTTTCTGAGGAAAAAGGAGGAGCAAGTGAAGAAAATGTTGGAGAAAGAAGAGAAGGAAATTATCGAAAAGATGAAAAGAAACAGAGCAGACATAGAAGAGAAGCTGAATGATGGAAGAGAGAAGGAAGGGATTCTACACTCAGTCTTTGAGTCTGATCAGCCAGATGGGTTTCTGCAGGTTCAAACAAACATTTGCATTCAGCACAATTTGTCCAGTTAGCAAAATGTCCAAGACATACTGGTTTGCAGCTACAATGAGGCTTAAAAGGAAAGGAAAAGAAATTTTTTTTTTTTTTCCTATAATGCCAAAACATTATCCTTGCCATAATGCCAAAAATATCTTTTTAATGTTATTCAATATTGATGAAGAAACATAATTTATCTAAAAATAGATGGGTAATACAGTTTGCATTGTTCAAAAAAAATAAAAATAATAATAATGTAAATAAACGATTTACTCCGAATACCATCATTTAACTAATAATAAGAATATAGAAATAAGGTAACACAGTTTCAGTTACCTCCCCATGATTGACCACCACAGTAGAGCAGGAGATTTGGTGGATCGAGGGAGATGAGGGAGCAGTGACATTGATGGCCTACATGGCCGTGTGGCATAGCGAGTTTGTTAACGGCCACCTTGGCTGTGGCATGGGGCATAGCGAGTTTGTGGACAGCCTCCTTGGCCGTGGCATGGGGGAATAGCGATTTTGTGGACAGCCTCGTTTACTATGGCATGGAGTATAGTAAGTTTGTGGTCAGCATCCTTGACCATGGCATGGGGCATAGCGACTTCGTGGATGGCCTCCTTGGCTGTGGCATGGTGCATAACAAGTTTGTGAACAGCCACAAGGGCATAGCAAGGCATGGGGCATAGCAAACAGGTTCAACAGGTGCAACAACAAATTCTCTGTAGGACTAGTGGCAACAAAGGAATAGCTATGTACAATTTGTTTTTTGTTTTTAGCATATATTATACATAACACTGAGTTATTCATATTTTCTGTTTTTTTTCTGCTGTAGTGGTGGACTGAGAAAGGGCTGGAATTTGTAGAAGAGATGAAAGAGAACGAAAGCTGCAGTGAAAACAACGACAGAGCTTCTCAAAAAACCAAGTATGACAATATACAGTAATGCTTGAGGTAAACATACCTCAGACTTAAGCCCCGTTTCCACCAAAATTACCCGGAACAATTTGTACCAGGAACTTTTTTACAGGAACTTTTCTCCCCCCCAGACCTGCAGCTGTCTGCGTTTCGACCGCGATAAAGTTCCGAGAAGATTAGGCAAATTAGTCCGGTGATGTAGGACTGCGCGCGACTGCTCCTCCAAATCAGTGAAGGACATGTAATCATTTGTGTGTGTAACGTTACCGATTGAAAGATTTAGTGAACTGTTTACATGAGACGTTATCTAAACCGATCTGGTGTTTACATGTGATGACTTTCAATCGCAATCATTTTGTCACATGCAGTTTGTCTGCCGCACCAAAAATGTCAACGCTGTTTTCTCCAGCAGCTGGAGTGTGTTAACTGTAGCCATAGCAACTCTTAACGGCCACCAGGACTAGTATTATTTATAGCTATTTGTTGTAAAGTGTAATAATCATCTCAGAAAAAAAAAATCTTCTGTCAGGCGCAGTTAAAGTAAAAACTGCCTGGGGCAATATACGCTGTGTCATTACTCCAACATTATATTCATAACTTATGAAATAAAAAGTTTACCCCTCAGAAAAATGTACTTTCCTCTCTTGTCAACATGAGCGCGGCGCGCGCCGTCACGTCATGTAAGGACACACACTTAAAAGTAATCGGTCAGGTCGTTTACATGGTGAAAAAAAATTAATAACGAGTATGGAAGAGATTCAAGCTGTGCTGCTTTTGCTGGTTATGTATAGGTTTACTAAAGAGGTAATTAACAACGACAGAAAAGAGCACTAATATGCAGATTCAGCAGCATGCAGCTGCAGCATATTCAGAAAGCTTGTAAAGCTAGATTTAAAATGACAATGTATATTATTATCAGCTATTACGGACATTGCACGTGAGATGGCTGAGACGACCGCGCGCCACCAGACAGAGAGCAAAGACTGATATTTACTGAACGCAGAACGAACCTCGCAAAAGACTTTTAAAAATGCCGGTTGAACTGCGTGAGCTCAACCAATCAGCATGTTCAGCGCCCAAGTCCCGCCCTCGAAAGTTCCTGAACTTTGAAAAAGTACTACCTCGCGAGCAGGGCCGTTTGGAGGGGGAAATATTTACCCGGAACTTCAATTTTACCCTGGTTCCTGCGGTCTAAACACACGAAGTACCACCTTTAGAGCCCCGTTTCCACCACAGGAACTTTACCCAGGAACTAGGAACTTTGGGTGGTACTTCGTGTGTTTAGACCGCAGGAACCAGGGTAAAATTGAAGTTCCGGGTAAATATTTCCCCCTCCAAACGGCCCTGCTCGCGAGGTAGTACTTTTTCAAAGTTCAGGAACTTTCGAGGGCGGGACTTGGGCGCTGAACATGCTGATTGGTTGAGCTCACGCAGTTCAACCGGCATTTTTAAAAGTCTTTTGCGAGGTTCGTTCTGCGTTCAGTAAATATCAGTCTTGCTCTCTGTCTGGTGGCACGCGTTCGTCTCAGCCATCTCACGTTCAATGTCCGTAATAGCTGATAATAATATACATTGTCATTTTAAATCTAGCTTTACAAGCTTTCTGAATATGCTGCATGCTGCTGTATCTGCATATTAGTGCTCTTTTCTGTCGTTGTTAATTACCTCTTTAGTAAACCTATACATAACCAGCAAAAGCAGCAAAGCTTGAATCTCTTCCATACTCGTTATTCATTTTTTTTCACCATGTAAACGACCTGACCGATTACTTTTAAGTGTGTGTCCTTACATGACGTGACGGCGCGCGCCGCGCTCATGTTGACAAGAGAGGAAAGTACATTTTTCTGAGGGGTAAACTTTTTATTTCGTAAGTTATGAAGATAATGTTGGAGTAATGACACAGCGTATATTGCCCCGGGCAGTTTTTACTTTAACTGCGCCTGACAGAATTGTTTTTTTTTCTGAGATGATTATTACACTTTACAACAAATAGCTATAAATAATACTGTATTAGTCCTGGTGGCCGTTAAGAGTTGCTATGGCTTCAGTTAACACACTCCAGCTGCTGGAGAAAACAGCGTTGACATTTTTGATGTGGCAGACAAACTGCATGTGACAAAATGATTGCGATTGAAAGTCATCACATGTAAACACCAGATCGGTTTAGATAACGTCTCATGTAAACAGTTCACTAAATCTTTCAATCGGTACACTTAAAAATGATTACATGTCCTTCACTGATTTGGAGGAGCAGTCGCGCGCAGTCCTACATCACCGGACTAATTTGCCTAATCTTCTCGGAACTTTATCGCGGTCGAAACGCAGACAGCTGCAGGTCTGGGGGGGAGAAAAGTTCCTGTAAAAAAGTTCCTGGTACAAATTGTTCCGGGTAATTTTGGTGGAAACGGGGCTTAACTGTATACCCCATCAGTGACATTCATCTCCTGCATTGTAGGTTCAAATCAACAGTGAAAAGTGTAAATTTTACACCCAATTCTTTGTTTCTCGGCCTTCATGAAACTCATTTGCAGTTTATTGTGTGGAAGGAGATGCTGGGCTCTATCAAACCAGGTGAGGACATTGGTTATCTATTTGTAGACAACACTATATATTACAATACATGTAAAAGTAAATGAAAGGTACTGTGTACTATGTATTTGTTAAAAGTACAAATACGTAATGAGTCAGTGCATAATCAATTCTTACAAAACATGCTTTTGTCTTACCCTGGTTCTATTATAAATGTTCATAATTTTACACTTGACAGGATGGTTTTCACGAGAAATTGCCTACGTATCACCTGTAGGTCACAGGCTTAGTCATTATCATAAATAGAGAAAGCTGGGGAAAAAAAGCAGCAAAAAAAAAAAAGTCACAACCTGAAATTTGAGTTTGTTATTTCAACTTTGAAAAATTAGTTACATCTTGTATAACTTACAAAAAAGACATTTCATAACTTATTTTGATGAGTTAAAGCAATGTAAAAACATATGTTGTTATAACTTATTGAACATATAATTTTTTACAGTGTAGTTGATTAAACTTTTGCTGTATCTAGTCGGCAAAACTCAGAACACATCGGCCTTTCTTAAGAATGACTTCAGTACCATTCTCTGTTCTGTTCTCAAAGAAAAGCTTAACAACAAGTCATCCAGAGTCATGACCAAAGCTGATTCGAAAGACCGCTGTTATAGCCACCTTCTTTGTTTTAGCACGCGGAACCATCACAGCTCTGTCGTCATTATGTTAAGCCCACCCACCGACTCTATAAACGATGTGATTGGCCTGACCAGAGTTTGGTTTTTCCAACTTCACAATCCAACGGAGAGTTGCTAGACTGCCCTGGCTGCAAATTACATTTGCTGCCGCTAGGGTACGTTTAGATCTCTAGGCTAAAGCAAAGCTGAAGTACAACCAGAACAGTGTTCTTTTCCACAAAATGCATGCAGTTTTGTTTTTTAACCACTCGAGGGCCAAAAGTTATAGTGTACAGTACCTTAACATTTATTGTGAAAATAAACATTTTGCAAATTTACAGCATCAATATTTGTACACTATCGGTCAAACGTTTGTAATAATTTATATAGTTTCTTTGAAAAAAGTTGTAATAATATTTTACTTAATTTTTGCTTTTAAACCTTTTGTCTTTCATAGTCCCTGATCGTAATGTCATACATGACTGTCATGACCCATACCTGAGGGTCTCCTCTGATGGGCGCAGCGTCATCCGCACATCCAAAAAGGGGATTTTTTTGCGTCACAAAGACTATAGGCCTCTTGCCAGGACCCACAAGACCTTCCAGTCAGGGCAGCACTACTGGGAGGTGGATGTAGGAGCGAAGATAGACTGGAGCGTGGGCTTTGATGGTGGATGTATAAGCAACTTGAACAAAGATATTGGGCTTCACCTTAAACATGACCAAGGCTACTGCATCAAAGAGTATGAGACACTGACAGAGATAGATCTGACTGTGAAACCACGCAGGATAGGGCTGTACCTGGACTGCGACAGGTGTCAAGTGTGCTTCTATAATGCTGATGACATGACTCTACTGCACACCTCCACATACCCTTCATCCATCCCTTACT
Source organism: Pseudorasbora parva (assembly GCF_024679245.1). Classification (NCBI taxonomy): domain Eukaryota; kingdom Metazoa; phylum Chordata; class Actinopteri; order Cypriniformes; family Gobionidae; genus Pseudorasbora; species Pseudorasbora parva. Next base: position 29,213,936 of record NC_090178.1, on the reverse strand, counting down.
CGCTCAGCCTCTCTCCTGGAGCTTATCTGGCAGGGAAGAATGCTGATCCACTGACAGTGTCCTGGAACTGATCAGTCCAGGAAACAATTTGACACTTTATTAAGACAGCTATAAGGACAGGTCCATTTATGGTTATTGAAGTGATTTTAAATACCGTAACAATGGTCATGATGAAATAGTGCTTTTGAGAAAGGTAATGGCTGCTGCATTTCCACCACATAAGAAGAAAAAAAAATGATGCTTTGGTAAAGCATAATTATGCCATAAATCAAAATGAAACACTAAGATTATTATAAGATAAAAATACTTTTTATCTCATCATTTCTAACTTTTTCATATTTTTTTCATATTTTTTTTTATTATTATTACATAGTTATGACTTTTTTGTGTCATTTTTTTCTCTTATGTGGCAGAAATGGGCTTCTATAGGAAATAACTTAGATGCAGCTGGTTATAAAGTCACCTTCAATTACAATAAAATGATATAGATTATAGAATTATACAGAAAATACTAGTTCATTATGTAGCCTATAGTTTATAGATTTGGTTTGTTTGATATTAGAAGTGTTGTATGGTTATTCTGGTGCAGCTTCACAAAAAATAAACAAGGTGCATACAGGAAAACGCAAAAGTATATTTGAACAGTACCAGCAACAAATCCGAAAGTGGAGTTGAAAAAAATAATACTGTTTATTTCACTGATGGGTTTTGCTTTTGGCACACATCATGGGTCCATTCTTCGAAGCTCATCCTGGACTTGCTGTCATAGCAACAGGTCCGTAAGCTTAAACCTGCTTTGGGAGCAGGCTTATTTGATGTAAACTGGATTAGATTGCATATTTTTAAGCAGCGTTGATACTTAAAATTTGTCCCAATCACTGCTACCTTATTACAAGAGTTCCTTACTGAACCAGGGGCAATAATCATTTTAAATAATAACAATAATAATAATTATACATAAAAATGTATTTGAAAATAAATGTTGTGCAGCGCCGGAGAAGCTGATAACTTGATCTTGACCCTTAAGAAACATTAATGAATGCTGTCATTTAAAAAAATCTGCTTCAAATTGAATTACAAATCAAAAGAATTGCTAATTACAACATTGAAATAAAAATGTAAAGGGTGTACAAATCCTAATTGTGAATGTAAATAATTGGCAATCATACAGTGATCATGCATAAAATTATGACCATTGTGTTGGTACCCCTTTGCTAGCAAAACAGCCTTGACCCATTGAGGCATGGACTCCACTACACCCCTGAAGGTGTGCTGTGGTATCTCGCACCAAGATATAAGCAGCAGATCCTTTAAGTCCTATAAGTTGCAAGGTGGGGCCTCCATGGACCAAACCGGACCATACTGTGGGATATGGTTTGTTCTCCATATCCCACAGATGCTCGATCGGATTGAAATCTGGGGAATTTTGAGGCCTAGTCAACACCTCAAACACGTTGTTGTGCTCCTAAAACCATTCCAGAACCATTTCTGCTTTGTGGCAGGGTACATTGTCCTGCTGAAAGAGGCCACAACCACCAGGGAATACCGTTTCCATGAAACGGTGTACATGGTGTGCAACAATGCTTAGGTGGGTGGTACGTGTCAAGTAATATCCACATTGATGGCAGGACTCAAGGCTTCCCAGCAAGTCCTGGTGCCATGTGTTCCCCAGGTAACCGATGCACCCTGACTGGTTTGCAGCTATGCAGCCCCATACACTATAAACTGCGATGCACATTCTGACAGCTTTCTGTCAGAACCAGCATTAACTTCTTGAGCAAACTGAGGAACTGTAGCTCGTCTGTTTGATTGGACCACACAGGCCAGCCTTTGTTCCCCACATGCATCAGCCTTGGCCGCCTATGATCCTGTGGCCGGTTCACCACTGTTCCTTCCTTAGTGCCCTTTTGATCAATACTGACCACTGTAGACTGGGAACACCCCGCAAGAGCTGCCGTTTTGGAGATGCTCTGACCCAGTCATCTAGCCATTACAATTTGACCATTGTCAAACTCGCTCAAATCCTTACACTTACCCATTTTTCCTGCTTCTAAAACATCAACTTTGAGAACAAAATGTTCACTTGCTGCCTAATATATCCCACCCGCTAACAATTGCCGTGATAAAGAGATAATCAGTGTGTTATTCACTCCACATCCCCACCATAATGTTATGGCTGATTGGTACTGCCAAAAGAAGTATGTTTCCTCACGTGCCACAAGAGGGCAGTAATATGAATTATTCTTGAGAAATATTTAAAGTCTCATTTCGTTTGTGAAATATATAGTGATAACGTTGTGTTTGGAACTCGCAAACTGGGATCAAAGTTTGCCGAGTTAGGCGCAATCCTGGGTCAGCATATTTTGTTGATCCTGGAACAACATTCCTGTGACAGGAATCCTGTCTGAAAATGTGATCCTAACATACATAAGTTATCCGTAAAATAAGAGGGAAATGATGGGTGAATAACACTGAATGTAGAAACACCTTACCCTGGTTGTAAGCCTAAACTCTCAAATCTGATTGGTTGACTGGAATGCTGCTCCAAAGAACATGTTTCACTTAGTAAAATCAGGTTCTGTCTTGTTTATTTAGTGACATCTTCATGTTATCTGTGGTACTGCATCTGACGTGTATAAACAATAAAAACATTCACCACAGCACACATTATACTCTCCAGCACCACACACTCTTGTTTCTTTTCATATTTTATTGGGTATATTTACAAACACCAACATGCATAGAGCTGATTCACAGGGAATTACAGAACTCAAGAGTTGGTACAGAACATATTATGCTTAAAGTGTGCTACCAGCGATGGGCAATACCACACAGAGCTATGCAACTCATTACCACACAAAAGTACACACACACACAAGTGATAGATAGATAGATAGATAGAGAGAGAGAGATAGACAAGAGAAACAGATGAGAAGCAGATCAATTGGTATAATTAACCACAAACAATAAGAACACTATATTTATAATGGACCATAGTTTCTTTCTCCGAAACACACTAATGTAATTCAAATGTCACAATTATAAATGTAGTTATCATGAAAATAACAGCAACAAGAAAAATAATATAGTAATTTTAAAAAATGATTAAGTCATGCATCATTGCAGTTTGCCCTGTGAGGTAAGACTATGACACTAAATATGATTTTCTACCGAAACCTTGCTTGCTCTCAAATCTTAGCATTTTTATTATATTTTTTATTCATTATTAAAAGAGACAAGTTCAACCCAATTGCAAAGCTAAGTTCTGTATCATTTGTTTTTATATACCTCCTAAACTATATCCTAAAAACAGTACCAATTGTCCCTGACAAACTCATAGGTACACAAATCCCATACAGTAAGTTTCAATTGTAAGCTTTCATACATTATACATACAGTAACGTGAATGCTCAGTTCTTTCACTGCTCAGTTGCTACTATAGCCAGCTGTTTCTCTGCAATTGAATGGAATTGTCCAGAAGGTATATCATCATGTGGTGTAATGGACAAAACTGTGTTCCATGCGGACTGACATATTACCGTGACAAGATTAATCTTTTGTCTAATATGTTTTTAATTAGCAGCTTGGCTGAAAGCAGTGTGTGACAAAACTGTATACTACACGTGAGCATTCAATTGTGGAAACACAGAGACCCATTTTATGAACAAGAATAAGCCAACTCTAATTTAAATCACCTTTCCCACTACAGCCACTAAAACTCTGGCCTATACCATTAGAATAAAGCATTTTTATCATGAGTGAATGTGTCCGTGCTCACAAAGAAGTTGTATAGATGAGTATTACCTTACATTTGCTACACACATTCATACACATTCATGCAGGTTTAGTATTGTAAACCCCTGATTCAACACATTATACTGATGCAGAATATCCATTCAAAAGAAAATCATTAATGCTATCAATCATATATGGTTTCCCCAGCAACAAGCCTCATAAACAATACAGTACAGAGTATGCATAGTCACTATCAAGCTCATGGTGATACAGATCTTACCACATAAGCCATCACACTTTAAGAAATATAAAAGAATCATCTACACACTACCACGCTAATATATTTGACTGTTACCATTGAGATCTACAATAATAACATTAAGACAATAATAATGTTGGTCAAAAATGTTCAAAAAAAGTGTATTCTTTTTTTGGAGAGATAATAAAAGTGTGTATATTAGGGAATCTTCAGGCAACACTATCAATTGTTGGTGTAAAAATTAGGAGACCAAATTATTACTATTTTGAGGAATAAATTATTGTTAATTATTAAGCAATTAGTTTGTAGACTGACTAGTCAGTAAATCCTTATGAAATAGCTGTATAGTAAGTTTTAAAAAAATAACACATTAATTGTATAATAAATGAAAGAGTTAACTTGATTTATGCTCTAAGGCAGCCCCCAAATAACCAAAACTCATGCCTTTGCGATAAAATCGTGCGTATCTTTATAAAACATTGCTGGGCTGATGATATGACAAGAAAGAGGTTTACATGAAAAAAGCCACATATGCATATTGGACTTAAAATGATGACGAAGTACTGTTTTACGAATATGCATTTTTTGATATCTTTGCACTGAGCTCTTTAATCAAGTAAACTTGTGGGAAATGCTTATGTTATGGCAGAACACCTAATAATAAATATAATATGAATGGTTTTTTTTTGTTAAACATGATACTTATTCATTACCCATTTCTATTTCCTGTTTACCTGTCTATCATATTTGTAAAATCTAAATATATATATATATATAGATAATTTATACAGTAATTTATAATGAGTTGTTTCCTATATAACACAGAAAATATTCCAGACATCACAAACCAGGCAACGAGGGTCAGAGATAAACAGATAAACATGTAACACAGCTACTAATAACTACATCTATATATGGTCTTTTTTCCTTGTATGTTATCCCCTGATATTCTTTCACACAAACATACAGGCAGAATTAAAGTTAAGTCACATGATAAGTGAAGCATAACCAATGGGAACAAGGCCCTCTTTGTGACCTTGACGACATCGAATCCAGTCGTGGTCCACACCTCCCAACAGAACAAGCTCCTCCCCCTTCCTGAAGCTTAGCTCGGCTCCGGTGCCTATGTGGTCACACAGAGCTCTGACCGCCCTGATGAATCAGAAAACAAGACTCAGCACATTGTTTACAGTAATAGCTGTGTTGCTGTTGTTAACTGAAATTAACGATAACAATAAAGCCCCTATGAATTCAAATCTCAGCTCAAGACCTATTTGTATTATTAGTCATAGTGTGCATTTGCTTCATGTACTGCTCACTGTGTTTATATGCTTATACCTTTCTATGCCGTCTACTTGGTGCTGTGTAATTCTTTATGGATTTGAATGGTTTGCACAATTTGATATACCTGCTAAACACAACCACATTGGCTCTTGTTCTGAACTGGGCAAATGTCCATTGTCCATATGACTGTCCCATATGACTGACTGTACGATTGTCATGTTATTGTTCTAAAGGACATACCGTAATAATTCGTTAATTTGTTACATTTATATATGGCTTTTCTAGGCACTCAAAGCGCTTAACATAGAAGGGGGAATCTCCTCAACCAACAAAAATGACAAAAAATAAAATAAACTATATTAAAACTGGCATTACAAATACATCTGAAAATATAGAAATAAAAGTTTATTCAAAATATTAATAAAAAGTGTAGTATATGAATATTATTAAAATAACACTGAGTAAAAATGCTCAAAGACTAAATAGATTGTGCTTTATGGGGCAATATGACATAACTATATGGGTGACATAAAAATTGTCCATGATAAATCCAACTTTATGACTGTAAAATAACGTACACATTTTCCTTTCACCTTGAATACATGTACACATCATATTATTTTCCAAAAACCTTTTTTAAGTAAAAAGCTGTTGTTTTGCAAATATAATGAAATATTATTCTTCAAGTGTGGATTTTTTTTAAAAGTATTTCTGAATTAATAAAATTATGAGTTAGAGACTCTACAAAAAACACTTTTTTAAAAGGATCTAAAAAGGTTTGAACATTATTCTCATAAGACACTTAAATGTAAATATGATAAGAATGTGAATAATCTAATGGAAGCTTTACCTGAGGGGCTTTGGCTGATCCCTGGTTTCATTAATCTTTTCATTTTCATCTTCTTCCTTATCTTTGCTTCTCTGGAGCTCTTTCTTCTCAGGCGGACAACCCTGGCCAAGATTCACTATGCGAGAAAGGACGCTTACGCCAGGGGAGAGCCACTGAGATGGACGCCTATGTAACAGCATGGCGGAGAATAAAAAGATATGTAACACGAATAAACCTGACACATCTGAAACAAATTTAACTTGAAAAAAAAAAATTATCAAACCTGCTTGGTGGATTGTTGGGGCTCTTAGAAGCTCCAAAGAGTCGTCCAAGACCCCAAGGAACAGCTGCTCCACTATCCCACAAGGAAAGATCCTCTCTTGGTTGCTGTCTGTTTTCAACTGGACTTTTTGGATTCAGTGAGAAGCCTGTCTTGAATTCATCTGGTGAGTTAGAACCTTTAACATCCTCCGGGTCAGTCGCCAAACCAAAGTTCTGCCCTAAACGTTCCCCTAAACGCATTACTGCCCCCCAGCCTTGCTGAAGAGCCTGGCCTGCCTGCTGGGAAATGCTTCCGGCATTAAGAGGTGCGGAGATCTCATTCCCTTTAAACCATGATAATGGTGGATTGGCTTCCTCCTTGATGACGCTTGATGACAGCGAAATTGGATTGCGATAGGCTGACACATCAAGGACATGACTTGTGAGACCTGAAGTAGGGTTGGTGTCTAAACCCAAACTGCCACAGTCTTGCTCTAACAGGCTTCCAAGATTGTGGCCATTTCCTTGGAAAATCCCCTTGGGTGACAAGTGGAAGCTGAAGTCTTCATTTGGCGGGCTATATATCTCAGATGTTTGACTGGCAGGGGTAAGGGTTGGGGAGGAGGGGTCAAGGTGGTGATGCTGAAACAGCAGGTCGAGGTTAAAGGTCAGAAGAGAGAGAGGCTGCAGTAGGAGGAGAAGCTCCTCAAAAAGAGACTGGCAAGAAGTGAGTGACAGACGCATGAAGGAATTGGGGCGATAATATGTCTCCAACACATCTGCGGGACGTAAAAAAGTCATTACAGTTATTATTATTTTAAAAAAAGTTAATAAAAAAATATAAATATATAAAAATATATTACAGGATTTATTAAAATAAATAAAAAATGTAAACATTTAAATTGCATTAACTGGTTAAAATATTTTGTGGCTAAATGGGAAAGACAGAGGTTGTATAGTCTGATTTTGCTGCCCTGTTGTGTTTATGTTCCTTAAAAACTGGAGTCATGTTGTTCATTTATTTAGACCTCGAAAAGTTAATTTATGAAGATTATACTGATGAACAAAATGAATCATAACTTTTCTTGGTTTTCTGTGGTAATCCAAAAGCCAGTTAAAAAAAATCCTATTGGCTTTTTGTCAAGGGTACCAGGCTGGTGCAAACTGCCTGCTTGGGCTAAAAAAATGTCATCACTGCAGCAATCTATGAGAGCCGTTTTTAGCTCAGTTGCATTTTGTTGTTAATATTTGATCGCTGTGAAATTATAAAAAAAATATAATAATGTAATGTAAAATCAATCACAGCTATCACAACCCCAGACAAGTCAGTAACTTATTTGTTGCTGGTCCAAGGTGGCTTACTAGCTGCTGTTGTTTCAAAAACTAGCTTAAGATGGATTTTCCACCAAGGACCATTAGAGAACAACAGTAAATATGAATACTTACCACTGCAGGACTGCAGATGCGAAAGCCAGTAATCCAGAAGTTTGACACTACATGACAGATTAGAAGAGAATAAGAATAAATTATTGGAGAAAAACAGGAAGAGTGAGGCAAGGCAAGGCAAGTTTATTTGTATAGCACATTTCATACCCAATGGCAATTCAAAGTGCTTTACATAGAAATTAATTAAAACAGGGGTAACAAAGGCATGAGAAAAAAGAATACCATATGGACGAATAAACTAATAAGATTAAGTATTAAGTAACAAATAATAAAAAATACAAATAATAAAAAAAAAAGATAAAATAAAATAAAGTGGTCAGATCCACAATAATGGTCTGATATAAAAATAAAACATTCTTCAGTTTACAGCCTACATCCATGTACCATCTTTTTTAGAACACCTCTCATTCATTTCTTTCTCAAACACGTTCATAACATCCATTTTGATCACTATTCCCTGATTTTTAATCAGGAGCCTTCTTGTTAAACCCATTCTCACTCATCATACCCTCCACAGATTTACACATACTCAAACCTTATTGTCAAACTTACTATTTCCATAGTTTTCACTCATCATATTTAACTTAAATGAACATATAAAATAACAATAACCAAAGATAAGAACAAAGGTAAACTAAAACAATTAAAAAGAATAAAGAGATAGGATAGGGTGCAATCAGTTGGACGTACAGTGGCTCAGTGCTCATTCAGTAAATGCACAGCTAAACAGATGTGTTTTAAATGAGAGGAAATCATCTTAGGTAGAAAGGTAGAAAAGATCTAAGGAAAATGCTGCCTTACTTGAGAAGGCCAAACAGGAAGGCGTTGAACCTGTGTCTGCTCTGCTTAAGCTGGGGAAGCCCCGCTACTTTAGTCTGGAGGTTGTGCAAAGCCTGTGTGCTCGGGCCTAAAGGAACACAATAAATGAAGATTTTAAAGCTACAAAATATGAGACAACGAATATGAGCAGCAAAAACAAAAACATTGAGGGAGAAAACCGATGAATATTTAAAGATTGGAAGTATGACAGACGCATGAGTCAATACTGCAGGGATTCACGATGCCAGGAAAGAAGAAAATGAAACAAGTTTGAGGATGAGAGACAGAGAAGGAGAGAGAAAGAGATGTAGATATAAAAATTAGATATTTAAAGGAGGTAATTGTCTTGTAATCCAGGTCAAGATGTCTTGTACCTGGTTTGGTGGAGGCCTGAACCAATCCCCAGGGAGAATTTGGCCTTCTGCCTGCAATGAGGTCACTCTGGTGGGGCTTGAGGCCATCACAGAGAAGGCTGCGCAGGGCTGGGCAAAGGCAATGCAGTACCAGACGACCCAGAGAGGGATTTACACTGCTGTCTCCAGAAAGAGTCTGTCAACAGAGGTCAAGAAAAGGGCAATGGAGGATAGACAGATGAAAGAAAGGGAGAGAGACAGACAGAGGAAAAAAAATTGCAAAGCAATGGAAAAAAGAGATATAGGATGTATATAAAGTATTTAAAATTAATAAAAAAGGTAGAGAGAGGGAGCAAGAAATAGGAGAAAGAAGTGAAAAAGGTGCATGAGGTTAGTGTGCAAATAAGTTATTTGCAAATCTCATGTTTATGGACTTTGATGTACCTTATTTACTGAGTAAAACTGGAGAAAGAAAAAGGAAGAGATAAGCCAAGTGCATGGAAGTGGCATGGAGAGAGGGGAAAAAACAGGTAGGGATTTACTAATTTTAGTTCAAAGTTCTTTTCTTTTTTTACTGTGGGAATAATAAACTAAAGTGGGGTTAATGATGCAAAGTTTAAAACCAAAAGCTAGCACAAAACTGACCTTCTGTACAACAGTCCGGGATGAAGTGAACTGAGCCAAAATGGCCTCCACTGCCACACTGACTGAACTGACAAGAGCTGTGTGACAAAAACACATACATTACATTTACATTTCTTTTAATGAATGAGAAATTAAGACAAATATGGACCAGCTCTTTTTTTATAATCATGAGGTATACTATACTATATTACTTTTCTTTTCTTGCAGGCATGCAGAAGACAGCCCTTCAGCACTCAGTGAGGTCCTCACATCATCTCCCATCCAGGCCTTGTTCTTATGCTCGGAGCCGGCAAATGAGAAGCTGCGAACAGCTATTAGGAGGGAAAGACAGCAGGGTGGGGTTAGAAACTCGATTAACAGAAGGTAATGTATTACAGCTGATCCTGATTCATCCAGTGCAGAAGGTGACAGCAGTTTGTGAGGAACAAATATTAATGAATAAATTATGAAAGATATTTATTCATTTGAGACATATTTGGGTTTGTCACATGCATTACCATAAGGTAAGTGAAAAACAAAACATGCTGAGCAGCATAAAAAAAGAAAGACCAATCTCTTAAAAATAAACAAATAAACAAATATAAAATGCACAAAAAACATTAAATCAAAAACAAAAGCACAGACATATATATATATATATATATATATATATATATATATATATTTTTTATATATATATATATATATACATATATATATATATATATATATATATATATATATATATATATATATATATATAAATAAATAAATTAATTAATTTATAGTTAAAGCTATAAATATATTTGTATATAAAAAAATAATTAAGCTATATTATGTCACTTTTTTGTATCATAAATCCATCTTCCAAGCCATATTTTTTATTTAATATTATTTTATCTCTATTAATAATTAATATTATTTTCATCTATATTTTAGAGTCTGGATGGATTTTGCTTGAAACTGCATTTGTCCGGAATTAATTCTGTGCATGTTTATGTCATATCCATAGATAAAGGAAAGAAGAGGGTACTATTATATGCAATGGAAGGTGCGTAAACAGTGTTTAATCTCTAAACCAGTAATTCTTTGGTCTAGATTAGTCTTATAGCCTACTAGCCGAGTTCTAATAGTGTCCACTGTTTCAGACTGATGGCCTTTAGTCATTAAATTCATCCACGCAAAATAGCAAAGCCGAAGTACAACTCGCGTAATTTCCAAAACAATGTTCCTTCACAAGTAATTTGTTGTATGATCAACCGCTGGAGGGTCAAAAGTTACAAATAGTGCATCTTTAATTTACATAATTTAAAATAGGCTACAATATTTGAAGTGAACAAAAAAGAACACTAACAGAACATTAAAAAATAACATGAAATAAGCCATATATTAGCACTTTCAGAAAGAGGTTCTGATTTCGTCATGCAAAAGACAACCACATATTTCACACTGTCACAGACACTAACAGTGCTACAATATCCACAGGATATGAATGAGACGTACAGACAAACAGACATAGTGCAGTACAATCAAACAAAGTGGGAAAGAAGTGGAGGAAAGTGAGAGAAATGAGAATGCACTGATTGCTTACTAGAAGTGAGCGGTGGTGGACTCTGAGAGTGAAGTATGGGGGCCGATGGCTCCCGCAGAGGGGCTTGAACAGGGGGAGTGTACAGGTAAGGGTAGTAAAGGGGTGCAGCAAGGGCAGGAAGGGTGTGACTGCGAGGGAACAGGGGTGAGAAAAGACGCGCAACATCTGTGCCTGGAACTGGTGGGCCGGACCTGTGGGGGGGTGAGATTGCTCCTACGGGGGAAAGCCGTGGTGGGGCGCCTTTATGCAAGGGGCAGTTTTTGGGGTGGTAAAGGTAGTAGGCAGGGAAAGAGACAAGCTGCTGTTTGTTCATTAGTGTATTTTCATTACCATCATAAAAAGGGTTGATAGGTGGTTTTGAGTTATCAGTGTTGTCTAAGTTCAAATCAAACAGCGAGTCGGCATCTTTATAACTGTTTTTGTTCGCATAGCTCCGATTTTTGAGGTTTCGCATAGTAATGTAAGTCTGCATGTCAATGTTTTTGTATGGTGTTATGTCACCCTCAGTGAGTGTGTTAATGTTAGTTGGTGGTTCGGGGTCAGTGAACAGCTTCAGGGTATTTCTTGGGAATCTGGCTTCACTGTAGAGTGAATCATCATTTCTGATTAAATCTACTTCATTGTTATACTCAAGACAGAAGTTGTTTTTTACGCTCTCAGGTTCATGCCCACAGATGTATAAAGAATCTAGAAAGCTGTCAGCATGATTACAGCGGTGGTACAGAGAATTCATGTTACCACTGAGATCACGGTCTTGTTTATGGAACAAAAACCCATTGTCTTCTGGCCCAGCACAATACAGCGAGTCAGTATAGTCGTTTTTGCTGCTGTCAAAAGTAGAATTTATGCATAATGGGTTCGAGGTGTTTATGGAACCCTCACAGTGGGCCTCAGCATGATTCATGTTAGCGTCAGTGTGGTAAAATTGGGAGGCTTGTGACAGGGGAGCAGAGTGCAGGTAATAAGGTGAGGTCAAGGATTGGGATAGGGGAGGTGAGGACACTTTAACAGAAGCATTATGTGAAGAATTATGATAACAATGGAGAAGATTCAGAAACGAAAGGATGGGTAGAATAGTAAAGCAAACAGTAAAGAAAGAGGAAGAAAAAGAGAGAATGGAAATGTTAGTGTCATTTTGAAGAGAGAATGCTTATGTATATATGATGAAACATGATTGAGAACTCCTTCATACATTTAGTATGCTAAAGAGAGTATTTTCTGTGTTATAATAACCATACAAACATTAGAACACAGCACAACATGACACAGTGTATGGGGAAAGTATGCATATTATTCACTGTCCAAAGGTGAGAAAGTTTAGATCATAATAATACAGAATAAATACTAAATAAACAAGGCACAAGACAAAAATATGCATTAATTGAAAACAGGGTAAACACTTCCTCAACCATTTAAAAAACAAACAAACATAACAATAAGAAGCACTTAATCCATAAAATTCTCTAATACACAAATTCCTTCTTATAACTGCACAGAGTACTGAGAGCCACACCCTTATATCTTTTCTTTGCCTGTTTAACTACTAAATCCTACATTTTTCTATGGCAGTATTTGGTGTGCTAACAGCACTATATCTGATCCCTCAACATCTGACCGTGTGCAGAAAAGCATGCTCTCTCTATCTAGGATCTCACTAGGACCTGCACTAGGATCGCATTTCACTTGCAATGGCAACTTTGACTTGAAAGTTGCAATGGCAACTTATGACTTTCATATGCACAATATTACTTTTTGCCTTTTGTCAGTAGATTGTGTTTCATTTAAATGGATTATGGTGATCAAGTATTATAAAATTGAACCATCTAACTGAATCATTTTAAACCTCAGTCAGTCATAAGTGTACATTTTTCATCATACAGTACATACAGTATCTCTAGAGTATTATGATTTACTCACATAAAACCATTTTACTTTACCTTAACTTGTGCTGATATCTCTTACTCAAATGAAGTCAGTTTGACTCAGTATTTCCTGTTTCCCTGTTGCTGAATCGTGATTGGTGTAAAGATCTGAGTCATGCCTTTCCTACACTTAAAGGCATACAGTCTTTTTTTGTGTGCTAGCTGACAGTCACAAATATGAGTGGTGGAGGGTGTAATGATTCATGAAATAAAAGACACACAACTTGAAGAACTAAACACCAAAGTGTTAAATTCAAAAATACTAATATCCATGAAAAATATGAATAGCACAAATATTGCTAATGCATGGGTTAGCTGAGTTCTATGATGTGATAACAAAAATGAGGGCTCCCTCAAATGTATTTGCTACTCAATTTACAAGCACATTAGAGGCCATTTATATCTGATGTCAAAAGTGAAGTAACCTGATCCAAGCCAATTTGCCTTTCCATTGGGCAGATAAACAGTGCAGAAAGGAGCACAGCAAAAGGGAACTGGCAAATGTAAAATAACGAGAAGTGATAATAACAAGCATTGGAGTGTCAAATTATTAAAAGGAGAAAGCAAGGCATGTCAGAAAGATGACAAAGCAGGGTTAAGGACAGAGGCAGAAAGGTTTGGAGTGTGCATTATTACTATGTTTGATACAACATTTGTGATTGTATCACTTTAAGGGAAATGACAACTCTTTTGACTTGAAAGTTAAAACTGAAAAATAGGAAAAATGACTGAGGAAAGTATGACAGAATGTGTGGCAAGGCAAGGGAAGAGAGGATGAGAGAAAAAGGGAATTAGCCTGCTGAGAGGATGAATAATTAAAAGGCTTTGTGACATCATGAGAAACAACAGAGCTTTAAGCTTGCTGCATTCTGAGATACCCTCCAGTCTTTCTCTGCTGATTCATCTACCCATCTGCCTGTGTGACTCTCATCTTGGCTCACCACGTTCAATGTCAATAAAAAATATATATTTTACTTTGTCTTTAATATTTCACTGAACTTGGACTTTTAAATCTCTTAGACAAAACAGGTCAGAGAAAACAAATGTATTTATTAAATGCAACTTTACCTGTTGTCCTTGATTCCAAAGTCCATGCTCCATCTGCCATTCCCCTAACTTCCACCTCATCCTCGTCTTCCATCTTTTTGGTGTGAACAGCTTTATCTCTTTCATCACAAATAGTCCTAAGGCTGCCTTCGTTTACTAAACAGCCAATTTGTTGGGACACTTTGGGTTCTGCTGGGCAATCATCTTGTATATTCAGGCGGCACATTTCCCTAAAGAGGGACAATGAGGCAGGAGTGGGTGGTGGCTGAAGAAAAGACGCTTGTGCTTGGGAAGTATATTCCCAGCCATCCCCATCAATCTTCTCTCTTCTCCATTTGAGGTTGTAAAGGAAATCAGGGTCTGGGGTGATGACAGTCGGATCGGGTTCTGGTTGAATATGGGCTGGATTGGAGCTCTGTTTGCTTCTGTTGCGTAATTCTTTAAAGGTTGTGACTTTTAAGCCTGAAGCTGAGCCTTTTTTCAATGTGCCATCATTGGACAATTTTCGCATCTCGAGAGGTGCTGACTCTGTTTCTGGGGTAAACGCTATCAGCCAATCAAATCTATCTGGGCGAGATGCATTGGCAGGTAGAGTGCATGGTTTAAGAGGGGGAAGCTGGGGAGGATTGGAGGCAATTGGTGGACAAGGGGGCAATGGTCGTGGAGGTGGAGGAGGAGGGGTGTCTGAAATGATAGAAGTATAATCAAAACTCCCAAAGCTAACATTCGGGATGTTTGTATTGCTAAGATCGGTGCTATAATATCCAGAGTTGGGAGATAGGCTAACATTGGATCCACAACTGCAGCTATGATTACAGTTTCCACCATTTTTCTTACGTCTTCTTGCCATTTCTGTGAAGGATGTTGTCCTGTTTGCTTCTTTCTGTTCATCTTTAGAAACATCCTTTTCACTGAGAGCATCTAATTCCTTTACACCTGTGGACCTGTCTTCACCAAATCTGGTTCCTTCTCTCAATATGGAATGCAACCCATTATCTACACCATCTTTCCTGTGTGTTGTGTTAACACTGATTTCTCCGATCTGAGAGACATCAGACATTGTTGGTTGCTCATTCTCCAGGACTACATCTACACAGACACCCAGCTCAGGACTAAGTTTAAGCAATTCAGCTTGGGTGAGGCCTGCTAGCGCAAGCAACTTCCGGATTTCCACATCCAGAGCATGAAAAGATGGAGGGGGTGGGAGTGATGGTGGAGGTGGAATAGCTGGAGGCGTGGACATTGCAGGTGGAGGTGGCAATGGAGGAGGTCTGGATGTTGGTGGTGGAAGGGAAAGAGGAGTGTTTTCTATTTCAAGCTGAGCAAGCCTTTGAGCCTCTAGGCGGGCTTTATGACGTCTTCTTGGGGGAGGAATGGGTGGTGTAGGGGAGGTGAGAGTAGGTCTGTCTGTGTTTATAGAGAAGTATGGCACAGGCTGTGATGGAGGAGGAGGAATGGCAGGAGGTTTTAAGGCTGGGGGTGAGGATGACAGTGCAGGCAAGGTAGGTGCAGGGACCATTGTAGAGAAAGGAGTTTTGTCATTAGTGGATGAGACTGAGAAGGCATGTCCACTGATGTTCTCATAAGTGTGTGATTCTGGATGAACACTCACATCCCTTGTTGGAGGCTTTGGGGGCCGGGGAGGAGGACCCAATGGCGATGAAGCTAGTGAATCAGAGGCAGGGGTTTCATCAAGGTCAGAAGGAGCTGTTAGATCTACCCCTGCATCAGAAAATTCCTGGGAGTCACTTGATTTGTTGCTTTTATACAAATTCCATGGAATGTCTATGTTGCCCATTTCATCCAAAACTCCAGTGATATCCTCATTGTCAAAGTCTAACCCTTCCTCCTGAAGTTTCACAAGATATGCCAACTTAACTTCTTTGTTGACTCTCTGAAGTTTCTGCTGGTGATCCAATCTATCTCTGATAATCAGCTCACCATCCAGTTCCCAATGTGCCAGCCTAACAATGCGGTAGAACAGATCCATTTTACCTAACTCTTCTATGGAATCTAAAAAATGGAGGAGATCCACTTTAATACATTTTCCTTCTTCTGATAACTTGCTCTCTGTGTAGTCAGAGGAAGGAGAGCAAGGGGCTGAGGGATAACCTTCATCAGAAGAGCAAGGCGATCTTGCAGAAGGGTTGAGATCCAATGGTAAGACACTGGACTGAAAGGTAAGGCAGTTGGAGACCCGGGAACGAGAAGATGGACAGTTTTCAGTAGCCTCTTGGTCTTGTGATGACAATGAAAATGTATCAGGGCAGTCACACTCCAGATCTGAGCAGCTACTAATGGATGTGGAAGAAGATGAGGTAGAAGATGTAAGGGAGAAGTCTAGCATGGATTCTGGGCAATTGCAGGAAGAAGGGACAAGAGTATCATCATCTTCGTCGTCATCTTCATCATCTTCACCATCACAATCACCGTTGCCATTCACATCAACATTTACATTTACACTGCAATCATCATTTTTTTGGTCACCACCCTCTTTTTCATCCACATTGCCATTTTCTTCTTCTCTCTCCTTCACTGGGATGGCATGAGGTTGCTTAACTTCTGGCTCACTCTCATCTTCTTTGATATCTTGTTTTGGAACAACCAATTCCTTCTGAGGAGGTGGCGGTGGTAGCTTCATTTGTTGCCTGATGTTTACAGTGTTATTGTTGTTATGGTTGTGATTAAAAAGGCTGTTGCTATCCTGAGGTGAATGGCCATCACAACACAGACATGGTAGGCTGGGCTCATTGCAGTTTGGATCCACAGCTGGGGCCAGGTTTGATACAGTTTGTCCACTTTTTGGTTTTGAGATTGCTGGAATTGCATGAGCACCATTCTTCTGTGACCGAACCAGTTTGGACTGAACCACTGGGGCTCGTGCACCTTGACCGGGGCCTTTTAACCTGGAAGACTCAGGTGGTCCACGAGTGCCACGCCGAGGGGATGAAGATGCTGTGTTCATGTTTTTGTCCTCCCTCTTAGCCCCTTGGCTTGGTTTTGCCTCTGTGCGCCTATTGTCAAACCTACGGGAACGTGGGGGCACAGAGGGACGAGAAGAGGGATGCATGGTGGTATATTTTTTTATGTCCTGATTATTATTTTGGTGTTTGTTTAAGGAGTTTGTAATGCTATGGGGTCACATCCTGGATTTAGTTAGTTCCTGAAATATCCACACACACAAAAAAAAATCTGTTTAGAAACAAGAATACAAGGAAACAGAAAAAAAAAGAATATATATATATATATACAATTTGTTTAACACTTTTAGTTTTAAATCTTTATAACTCTTTTATATAGAATTGGTATCCTCAATACTAATATTACATTTTCTGTATTACAAATATAATTGTAATAATATTGGCATAATAAGCCTATATAAAATACTTATTCCATCCGTGTGTATATGTTTGTATCAGTATTTCATATACTGTAGGCCTAGCTATTATATCAATATTATAGCATAATTTCAGACTCATTTATTGCATTCTCCCAAGTCAAGGGATTCTCGCAATTCTTTCTTATTTAGAGAATAATCTAAATATATGCTCCTCTTTATTATATAGAAAGGTAATAACGTGCTGTAGCAAAATGTAGCCTTAACATATCCAGAAATCTCTTTATTTCACTATACAAAACTATATGGCTTTTCTCTGTGGGAGCCATGTGGAGCAGAAAATCGTTGCAATAACTATCACTGTTTCGCTCTTCATAAACACCGTGGGCAATGCACTGCTCGCGCCCAATGTCCTTGGATACGGAGGATGTAAATCTAGGCCTAGCAGGCGCTTTAATAAATAAACTCATGTTTGATATAAATACACAAATGAACATCATGTACTCTAATACACAATTATTATATTTAACTATTATATTAAATCATTAAAAAGCATTTTAAAATGATATCTAACAAGATGTGAAGACATACGAGCTGTGTTGACACCTCCTCCGCAGACTTTAAATGGCACTGTATCAATACTGTAGACTAAAATTCCACATTAATAACGTATCGGTTTATGATATAGCTTCGAAAAATGTCTTTACAAGCAAAACAGATCAGAAAATAATCATAAAATTCGGCAATAAAACAAAACGCTTCAAATCTAGCATGCATGCAATACAAAAAAAGAATAGGCCTAATTTACCCAATTTCCAGGATATAAAAGATGCTCTCTTCTTGATCCCGATCCCTATTCCATCGCTCAAGCCATGACTCTGGAATTATTATATGCCGTTATTCTCTTTCCTCCTGTCTATCGCTCCGTCATCTAACCCTCCCCTCTTCCCTCTCATCCCATCCGCGAGACCACACCCCTCAGCAGCATCTCTCTTCTGCTTGAGCCTAGTAGTGCTGCGCGCGCAACGTCAGTCTTCTCTGGCACACACTCATTTAAACACCCAAAAAGAATGTTGATCAGATTTGTTTATTAAAAACACATTGCTGTATTTCTGTAATGTAAATTTACAGCAGTAATGCGTATTGATGATCACTGAACGGATACTTGAGACAGACATTCCGGTAGTCATACATTTACAGTATTGTGACAGGTTTCACAAACCAACAAACAAACACACACACCTAGGATACTAAAAGAAACTGCCATGAAGTGCCATTGTGCTCTTCTTGGGTATTTACTTGCTGATCAAACTTACTAAATAATAAGTTAAAAATATCAAGGAATATGCATCTGTCCACTAGGACTGCACCCGATCAGCAGTTTATTGGTTCCTATACTTAGAATATTTGCTTTTATAACTATTTACTTATTTTTATTAAAGCTGCAGTCTGTAACTTTTTGCACTTTAGCGGTTAATAAACAGAACTACATTAATCTTGCTGAACAACATTGCAGCCGGAGCTCCTTGTCTATGGCGAGTCACACCGGGACTGTACTCCTCCGCAGCTCCTACCAGACCATTCTGAAATAGTCCCAATATAAACACTTATTATAAGTTTACCATAATGATTCAGGGTATGACAAAATGACAAAGATTAACAAATGGATTCAGAGTAAGACAAAAACACGGTTTGGAAAACGGATTTATGTTGTACATTCTCATTATATAATTTTTGTAAATCTTAAAAGGGATAGTTCAACCAAAAATTTAAATTTGATGTTTATCTGCTTACTCCCAGGGCATTCAAGATATAGGTGTAATATGAGATAAAAAATAAAAACATAAATACTGTTCGGTTTCTCGCAGAAATGGATCGTTTTGTGTGTTAAGACATCAATGTGTCGCCATGAGCCGCAGGGTTTACTATGGATTCGAATTGTGGTTTTTCTCTCTCATAGTGGCTCTCATAAAAATACATTCCATTGACATGCATTAATACGAGGAATTGTTGGAGTTAAAAAATGTAATTTGTGTACTACTGAAGAAACAAAGACACCTATATCTTTGATGCACTGGGGGTAAGCAGATAAACATAACATTTTCATATTTGGGTGACCTATCCCTTTAAAAAACTAAAGTTACAGACAACAGCTTTAAATTCTTTTTCATTTCTTTCTTACTCTTCCTAGTTCATCCAAAGATGTTGAAAATACAGTATATAAGCTGATGAAAATAAACGGTTTATACATACTATGTATGTACTTCAGTTTCAACACTGATGTTGCGTATTGTCTGTGTGTACTATTTGTTGTACAATGCCTAACCTTTAAATCAGATGATTGTGTTTTCGCTGGAAAAATAAAAGGGAAAAAACAAAAATGAACTTTTAAATGCATCTAAACTCTTGACAGTATTTTTTAAAGTGCAGTTCAAATCTACCATTTTCATATACTAATTTCACTCAAAATACTAAAATCCCTCACTGCATATTTATTAGACCCAAGTCGGTGTGCCTAAAAATACAATAAAGTCCCTCCAGTTCTCTGAACCACACCTCATTTGTTCCTCTTATATATTTTTTTGGCAAAATTAAGAAAAACAGCATGAGGCAGATTCTTGGCGTGACGCTGGATGAGTTTTTGAAGGCGGTGATAACTCTCCTCTTCATGCTGATAATATCGGACAGGCATTTCCAGAGTATCATACAAAGCCTTGACCCGTTCAACACTTTCAGCATCACTACGCCCATAACATGCCTGAGAGAAAGAAGATGATTTTAAGTCAGAAAACTGTTAACTTTAATAATAATTGCATTCATTATATTTGTTTGTCATCCAGCTTCCCTATACTCTCTCACCTCTAGTTCTGCCCTTTGTTCAGGTGTCATGATGCCCAATGCCGTCACCACCAGCCAGCTGCATTTGTTGTCCTGTATATCTGTGCCGATCTTTCCAGTCACTGCAGGGTCACCATAGCAATCTAGGTAGTCATCCTGTCAATGAAAAACATGTTATGAAGACTTTGAGATATTGCAAACAGATCTAATACCATTGAGGATACTAGGCTTCAAAAGAATAATACCTGTATCTGAAAGAACTCTCCCATCTCAAGTAAAATAGTTTTAGCATTGTTGTGTTCAGTCTCATTCTCAATCCCAGCCTGTAATCAATCCAAAAAACAAAACAAAACAAACAAAACAAAAAAAATCACAAAAATAATACTTTTCATCAAATATACACGAAACGTGTGTATGCAAAACTCACCATGTACATGGCTGCAGCCACAGGGAGATAAAACGAGTAGAATGCGGTCTTGTATTTCACAATGGCTTTGTACCTGAGGCAAACACACTGTAAGCATTTAAATTGTCTGTCCCATAAGTATTACAAGTCCAGCTCCGTTCTTCTCACCTCTCCATGGTAAAGCGATCAAGGTCGATTTTGTGTGGAGGTGCAGTCATCAGATCAAGCGCTTGACCTAACTCTGTCTGGAAAGAGGTCTTAAAGAAAAAAGATTCCGTTTTGAGACAGCGCAACTATGTCAGTATCAATTAAACAATATGCAACTAACATGATAGAAACAACTATCTTTGTACGAACTAACTGGCAGTGTGCAATAATAAGTTAAAATGTGAGTACATGTGCTTTAGCATACTCAAGCTTTTGGGTGTTACCTCAGTAAAAAGCTCAAGTAAATGGACATAGTAGCGCTGTCCTCTGCAATGTCTGCGAAGAAGGCGGTAGATCGACCCCTCCAGTAGAAAAGCGTCATTAATGGCATCCAGACCAATACCTTCCTGACAAATTCAAAACCAGCATAATTAGCACAGTTTCTATTATATATTACTACTGTAATATAATATAATATAAAATAATATAATAAATATAATATAATATAATATAATATAATATAATATAATATAATATAATACACCCCAAAATGAACATTTGGTCATCATTTACTCAAACTCACATTGTTCCAAACCTGTATGACTTTCATTCTAACCAAAAGGTTTGTGCTCCATTTTTGACTATACAGTAGAAGTCAATGAGGACCGAAACTGTTTGGTTTGCAACATTTTTCAGAATATCTTCTTTATTGGCTCTGTTCCACAGAGGCAATAAAGTCATGCAGGATTGTAATGATGACCAATTTGTTTGGGTGGAACATGCCTTTAACTGTACAAATTAAATAATAAAAGTCAGCAATCTTGTGTGTAAAAGAAAAAAAAAGAAAAGAAAAAAAAAGAGTTCAATAATTTCATTATTATTATCAAGAGGATAAAATGTTACATAGTAGAAAATCAGTATATATTTTCATAATTTGTAATGAGGAGGACTAGAAAAAAGTATTTAAAGAAAAAAGTATTTTAAAAAATAGAGAGATTCATCCACAATTAATAAAAAAATGGAAAATAATTATATCAGGTCAGTTTTTACACGTTTGTTTATCAATATACACTCCTTGAAATGTAATTTTACATCAGCATCCTTATCTTTAAATAAGCATAAATCAATTACCTTCTTATACCAGCAGGGTTGACCCCTTCTTGTCATGGATGCATCCATGATGTCATCAGCCACCAAGAAAAATGCCTGAAGCTGTAAAGAAATCAAATATTTTCCCACTGCACTATTTTCTTTTCTTTTTCTACATCAAAATTAATATGATCAATTTCACATTCACACACCAGTTCAATGCACCATCCAACCAAAAGGGCTCGATGAACTTCATCAGATGGCAATTCAGAGGGAGAGACCAACTCCCGTAAAGAACCAATCACAGACAAGCCTCGGTTTCTCTTGCCTCCAGGGGCATTGTACAGAAGCACCTAAAGAAAAAAGAAAAAAGAAAATCACACTTATTTCAAAAAACAAGCCAAAACAGAAAAATAATACAATAAATTCAATGCAGAGTTGATTAAGTATTGTTACAGATCTGCTGAAAGTTTTACATTGCAAATGCTTTGTGTCAGACTCTCAACCTTTGTTCTTTTTAACATTAGCATTTTCTATTTGTCAATGTACTGACATTGACATTTGTCAACCATGTCACATGGTATGCTTCTTAAACACTTTCACATTAAACAACCTGTGCAGCCTGTCATCTTCTATCGTTTAGTCTTTACCCATGTTTCTTCAGTACTGGTTGTGAGAGTTTACTCTACCTCTCTGACTCTGTTGAGGGCATCAGTGAGAACTGGATCAGTGAAGTCCTGCTCAGTAAGTTCAGACACCAGCTTTTCAAACTCCCCGTCAAAGAGCTGAGCATCAGACAACATCTTGTCTTTCTGCTGGACACCGTTACTGCACCTGCTGTCACCCTGAAGTGATGGAGCACACAATGACAGAGACATGAATACAAAAATAGGCAAACATTTGTCAACATGATTAGTGTATCATTTGGATTAATATGGAAATAATATCTCGTCCTATATGGAAAATACATACAACATACATAAAAACCTCACACTACTTAACGCAGCTTGTTCATGCATTAGGTTAATCTGCAGTAAAACTCTTATTTAGCATGCTTTTATGTAACATTGCTAAATTAATTATATGCAATTTTAGAAAATAACAACAAGACAATTACTTAGCACGATCAACATAACATAACGTTAAGCAATGTAGCTCTCATATGTAAACATGATCGCATAGACGTTGCTACTTTCGCTAAGAGCACTAACATTATTTACATCGTATTTGAGATTAACTTAACTGATTCTCTGTAAACTTTTATCATGCAAGAGGTTTACTTTGACTTACCATTACGAATCTGTCCTTGCTCAGACTACTGACTCGTTCATATCTGTGTGCTTTTATTTCACTTGCCGTATGAAAAGTCAAGACTGCCCATAAGACTGAAGGCGTACCGCATATTGTAGTTTTTCTGTACATATGTTTCGGGCTGAAGTCCCCATTTTTACACTTCAAGTACCAAGATGCTTTGCGCATGATCTGTTGGGGCGTGTTCGCAAAAGCTCATATGACATCACGTACATCCATTGGCGAAAGTAATCGCACGAGGATGGGCTACAGAGAATTTAGCCAATGAGATGAAACTATCCACGACGCTAAGGGTGGAGTGAATGCAAGTGAACCTATCAGATTCGGCAAACTATCTCGTAGCATAATATTCACTAGATTAATGAACAATTATTTCTTCACTGTTGGACCCCAAAATGTTAGTTACGTTGCTCTATTTTTAAACTATTAATCTTATACTGAACTAGAATTTTATATTCTTGTCTTTTCCAGTTAGTTTAGAAATTATTCTTGTGAAATCAAACCAGTGAATCTCAGACATTTTCACCATTTAAAAAAAAAATATGAACACTTACTCCGTTGTTGTAATTTTTGTTTATATGCTGCTATAGGCCTACATGCCTTACCTTAAATTATTTCTTACCAAGTAGGCTACTAATATATTTTTTAAATTATTATTATTATTGTTGTTGTTTTTGTTTAGCTTGTTATAAATTTGAATAGGCCAAACACTAATATAGGCTACTGTATATATGTGAATTTATTTGTTGCAACTCGTCAGTGAGATTTAAAAAAGTAACCTTCTAACTTCTTCACTACAAAGTTCAAAAAGTTGGTTTAGAAAAGGGAAAGAATTACAGGGATATACAACAGAGCAACCGTAGAGTAGTAGGCTAGTAATGTTTATTTTTACTAAGGAGGTGTTTCGTAAAACAATGCATTAATATGTAATTAACAGTAATCTTCATTTAAGGACAAATTTATCATACACAGGCAGCAACAATTATACACTAAATAATTAGAAAGGAAACAAAAACATTCCAGATAATTTTCTTCTAAATAAGTTTAAAAGAAAATATTTTTTTTTAATTAAAAGCACATATTTCCTTTCACTTCCACTTTTCATTAAATATCAGGCAATCATGCATAAATATGTTTTTAGTAAGAATCACTAGCAAGCTAGTTATGAGGTTCTTATGATATGATATTATGATGACATTTTAATTTAAACACATAAAACAATGCAAACCCAACTCAGCTTTTTAAATCTTGTCTAAGTCATGCTAGTCTGATTTGAATTGACAGAGTGTTTAAATTTTCAGTATCAATGTAAATGGAGATAAATTGAGCTGTCGTGACTATTACATGTTACTTGACAGAAAAAGCTTAAATCTTAACTATCTTGTACATAGCAAGCACAATTCCTATTTGGTAGATTCTCAGTAGTATGATGCTTCTTCCTCCTCACTGAATCCGGCTTGAACAGCCTCTTGAATACTCTTAATTTGCTCTGGAGGAGCAGCAGGCAGAATGGCAAGCAACTCTCGATCGATTTTTTCTAGTCTTTCAGTGCTCTTTTTGTCAAACTCCTCTTTATTCTTCAGGACAAGCATTAAGATGCCTTTTTGTGCCTCATCACAGGAGTTCTGGAGCTGTTGTCGCTCATGCTCAAATTCTGGCTTACTTTTATCCATGGCCATCAGTTTGCCCAGTGAACTGACACGGTCCATCAGGTACTTGTTGGAAACATCAGTGTATGTTCCAGAGATCATATGGACCAGACTAGCAATGTTACAGGCTTGGAAGGCTTGAACATACAGCAGATCTTTTGAGAAGAGCTTTCCATTGTAGGAGAGGGCTTGTGTTTTCTCTGATGTTGAGACAAAGTTTGTAAGAGTTTTACTCAGGCTGGTTTTTACAATGTTGGAAACCATCTGAAAGAAGTGAACCATCTTCTCCCACTGCACCTTCACTCTCCCCATGGCATCCATTCCTTTGACCAGCATCTCTGTGGTAGTTTTGAAGTCAATCTCTTTCAGTTTACAATTTCTCATAGTGACCAGGATCTCAGTTAGTTCCTTCTGGTTCTTCTCTAGGTTCTCCATACACTTCTCATAGGTCTCTCTTGTCTTGTTCATCTGAGCTCGGGTCTGTTCTATGCTGAATCGTGCATTCTCTGTGGCCCTCTGTGAAGCACTTGTGTTCTCTGAACTGTTTTCATTTTTTTGCATCATTGGTGGTTTTGGAGAAATGGCTGGAGAATTTGTGATGGTTTTGCTTTTGCAATCAAAAACATGAGCTGACTTGACCAATTCCAAGACCTTGTGTATTATCTTCTTGCTTTTGTCATCGTCACATTTGCCATTCGGAGCATATTTTGCCAGCTGACTGCATATTCCCATGCCCTCTTTGCATAACTCTTTAGCTTTTTTATTTGCTGGGCAGTCAGGGATTTTCTCTAAATCTTCTCTGAGTCTTTTTAACTGTGTTGCCATGAAATCTGTTTTTGTACATTGGTTCTTCTGATCATACAGATTTGTCCAGGCAATCTCATCATCCTCACTATTCACATTCATTTGTTGCTTGATGTTCTCCACACAATTTAAAATTTCACCAGATTTACTATATGCGTTTATTTCAGCAACCACATCTCTTTCCTGAAAGTTGCTCCAAGTATCAGCAATCTTAATCGTTGCAGAACACATATTTCTCACTGGGTGAGAAATGACAGATATTAATCCAGTCATCAGGTCCGTAATGCTCTGTGTTATCCCACTAACAAGATCCATACCAGTCATGTCCCATCCAGTAGGGAGAGAATCCAGGGCTTTCTTGTAACTCTCATGAGCCTCATCCAGTTCCCTCTCCATGGCACTCATTGCCTTCTCAGTCCTTTTCTTGGTTTCTAGGGCTGACTTCTCCCTCAGTTTGCTCTCTTCTAGTTTCTTCTTTATTGCTTCCATCTCTTCCCCATAGAAGTGCTCTGCATTCACACACGCTTCTAGCAGCTCTTGGATGATACTGATGACATCAGTGAAGCGTTTTTCAGTTTTATCCGACAACTTCAGACATTCATCTGCAATGATTCTGATATTGTCTAACTGATCAGGAAGATGTGCTTTGACAACTTCATCATCACCTTTGAACAGAATCTTCACAGCTGTCTTCATGTAATCTGGAACTTGGGCAGTATGGAGGCGGATCTGATCCATGCTCTTATGGGCCTCATTAAATGCCCACCAACCAGAGTTACACACTTGCATGAGGCAAGCACGAAAGGAATCAGGGTATTTGATGAATTTGTATCCATCTTTAGGGGAATTTTTATTGATGGAAAAATCTGTTGAGGAGGAGATGAAAACCAGCTCTCCCAGGATGGCTATGGACAGAGGTGCTGGAGTCAGATACTCTTCCCAGTTGGCATAGGGCTGCATTATAAGTTTGGTTTGATTCCTCATGTCCTCAGCACTGGTAAGACTTTGAGTTGTCTTTGACATTTTGGAATCCATGACTTCTCTAATCCTATTCAAATCAAGGACAAATTTGTAAGGAAAGAAAGGATATAAATTGTACTTTTTTTTATTCCACAAATTGCAGCATTCATTAATGCATTTTTAATTAGAATTTATGATTGTTTTTTATTAGCTTGACGAAAACTAAAGGACAGTACCATAGAAGTGTGCTTTTTCAGCAAGAAGTTAACAACTGGTTAGTGGAGAGTAAAATAGCCTTACACAACTTACTGCAGTTAGCCTGTTTTCAGTTATCCTGAGGAGAAATCACATAACCACATTACATGAGTTCAAATATCTTATGACATCATCATATATTCATGTCATTCTCCTACCTACGCTGTTGACATAGTAAATAAAGTGCAGCGCTTCCGAGCTCCAAACTAAATGGTCTACTTTTATTTGTGTGTACACATAATAACAACAAAGGCCATGGTCTTAATTTCAAAAATGTATTTTGTTTAAACATTTTTTATTTCAAAAGCATTTCTAAATAAAGTTCCTATTTTCAAAGCCAAAATAAAGAAATTATAAAAAAAGCTAAATAAAATTCAAAATCAAGCAAATTCAAACATTTCCCTCTTTTAAATTCAATTAATGCTTGAATAACACGCCTATGTCTCCTTCCATTAATAATAATGGCTAGTGCTGTGGCTGGGATACACATAAACCTAGCAAAAAACATACATGGCATAATATTTGTAATGTTGCATGTTTAGAAATATGAAATAATGGAATCATTAAAGAGGTCATATAATGGTACATGCACTTTTACAAGCTGATTGAATGAAAATGGTGTTGGCAGTGCCTGTACACAACAATCCTATATAAAAATACAGCCAGTGTTTTTTTAAGTCTTCTTATATGTTTTCTCCTTTCTCAAATCGAGCCGTTCGACCGTGTGACGTCACACAGTTGGACGCCCCTCCCACGACTGTTGATAGACAAGCAGTGTTTCATCTCAGACCCGCCCTGAGTGAGCTCTGTCATCAGCACAGTCCGCCATTGTTGTACGCTGGAGCAGAATGGCTTCTAAGTGATTGTGGTGTTCTGTTCTTATATGGGGGTATTATTGTAGCTTTATTCCAAACAAAACTATTGTTATCCACAAATAACAATAGATGGGGGAATGTCATTATTTAGATTTTTTTTTTTGCGCACAAAAACAATTTTCATCGCATTATAAAATTATTGTACAGCCACTGTAGTGAGATGGACTTTGTATCGATGTTTTTAGTGCCTTTATAGGTCTTGTGAGTGGGAATGTACTGAATGCCAATGGAGGCCTTTCTGAAGCCTTTCTCAGCCATCAGCTTTCAACAAAAATATCTTCATTTGTGTTCTGAAGATGAACGAAGGTGTTACAGGTGTCCAACGACATGAGGGTGTGTAATTAATGAAATAATTTTCATTTTTGGGTGAACTAACCCTTAAGCTTAATTATGTAGATGGTTATAACGGTGTCTGTTACTGTAAAATTACAGTAACTGTAAAGACAGATCAAAGTGGCATTACATTAACCAACCATTCATAAACGTCCTGCTTATGCCTGGCTCACACTAATTTAGGCCGATTTATGCCCGATTTTCCCCTCCCGAGACTCGGAGAACAAATCTAGAGAGAGAGCAGGGACGTGCAGAGTTCTTCAGTGGCAGGGGCTCAAATGTAAAAAAGGGGCAATATGTAAAAATAAAAATTAAAAACAAGATTTAAAAAAATATATATGTAAAAAGAAAAAAAGAAAAACAGATCTATATATATATGCGCTCATCAAGCCTGCATTTATTTAATCAAATATACAGAAAAAAGCAGTAACCTAATATTGTGAAATATTCTTACATGATGTTCTTCACACCAGGTTATAAAAATATTAAGCAGCACAACTGTTTCAACTAAAGTCATTAAATCATCACTTTAGAATTATTTCTGAAGGATCATGTGACACTGAAGACTAGAGTAATGATGATAAATTCAGCTTTTGACCACATGGATAAATTATATTTTAAAGTATTAAAAAAGGAAACCATTATTTTAATTGCTGTTTTTGATCAAATAAATGCAGGCTCAATGAGCATAAGATACTTCTTTCATAATACTGCATAATTATCAAAAATGTTTTAGCATTAAATACACCTTCCCATACTAGTAATAAATCAGACGACGACAACAAAAACAAGTGAACAAAATTCACTTGTCCCCCTCAATATCTATGGTGGTTACGGCCCTGCAGTACAATACACACACAATACTTTGAACAAATCCAAAATAGTTAAAATGGTATAGTTTTTAATTATTACTTATTACTTTCATTAAAGCACTAAATTTGATATTGCATCAGAGGTCAGCTAGGCTGGGCTTGGTCCTTCTCCCCCATGCACATGAAATTGTGACTACAGAAAAATAAATATTCACCATTCTGCTTATAATAGCCGACTATATTTTATTTTATCAGAATTTACCATATTTAATCTAAACTTTAATCCACAATACATATTGTTGCATTTTTGTTGCAAATGTTTTCAGCCATGTCACTACTGATTTTGCACTTATCGGTCATAATAATATCTTTATATTTTATGTTTTTGTTTTTATGAAATAGGGTTGACGTCAGTGAAAATCTCAAAAAGATTAATAATAGATACAGTAAGACAGAAATACTGCATCCTGTTCACCGGTCATTTTCGTCAGCTGAAAACATGTTTGAAAATCTTATATTGACCCAAAGCGCTATCTGCTGTTCTGGTAGAGGAAGTTGCTCAACTGCATTTGTGAGAAAATCTCCTCCAACTGCATTTGTGAGAAAATTAAGCTGAGAGATTGTAATGACATGTAGACCTATGCATTTGTGTGGACTAGATTTGGCATTTGTTCAAAGGTTACATGCAATCTGTAGGATGGTTTCTATTTATTTGTGAAATATGTATGTGTAACGAGGTTCGTAGATGGGAAGGAAGGAGGCGGGAACCGGCGAACGCTCAACAAACATTTATTCAAAATAAATAAACAAAATGAAAGTAAAACCGCGGGCAGCCCCTCACGGACGACTGCCCACAAACACACACAAAATAATACGTGGGCAGCCCCTCACGGACGACTGCCCACAAACACATAATAACACAAAACCAAAACATAACATAAAATTCCAGGCCTGGTCCTCTCTCATCTTCCGCAGCTCTTGCTCCTCCTTATATGCTCCCGCCACATGGCCGCGAGACGAGACCGGTGTGCCACGCAGCTGGCACTCGTGAACGTAAATCACCGGCCCGCTCTCGCGGTCCCTCGCCCCGCTGCCTGTCACACCACAGTATGCGCACTCATTTATTTGCAAAACACAATAGATGTGGGCCTATTTGTTACTCCTCTGCGTTTTCGCTCAAACTGTTTGCTGTATTTGCACATCGCTTTCTGTTTATTTGCAAGTCGAGGTTTCCTTTGCAAAGCAGATCGTGTTTGTTTGCAAAATGCTGGATTTGTTTGTTTAATTATGGCACAAAATCATTCCATACACATGCACTGAAACGTCTCGGTTACGTATGTAACCCTCGTTCCCTGAGGAGGGAACGGAGACGTAACGTCAGTGACTGACGAATGGGGGTTTCGCCTAGACGCCAATCATCTTCGAGATCTTAGAAAACGCCCAATGGCAGTGCCAATGCCATGGGCATGCGAAATTTGCATGCGTAACTCCGTCTACCCACCTGGGTATATAAGGAAGTAGCTGGCATGAATCTCATTATGTTACCTGCTGAGGAGCCAAGACTGAACTCTCGGCCGTTCCAGCGGTACAGCGGAAGTGGCAGCGGGACGTTACGTCTCCGTTTCCTCCTCAGGCGTTTCCTCCGTTTCCTCCGAGACGTTCCCTTTCGTTCAGTCACTCCAACGTAACGTCAGTGACTGACGAATGGGGGTCCCAATGCAATAACGCCACTCGGCTGTCTTCCAGTGCCCTGCGCAAGCGTGAGAACCCTGATGCAAGTTAGGACGGTCAAAGGCCTCTACTTAATGCAGGAATACCAAGGTACACTGGGAGGCATATTCCAGGAGGAGATATGCGCCAAGATGCCTACCCGTAGGGAGGACTTAGGAATACACATATGACCCGGGGGGCTGCATACGGAAGATCACTGGGGTACCAGCCGCAGGTGGATTTTTAACCCCAGGGGGTGGCAAGGTTGCCAAGGGAAAACACCTGCTCAGGGAGGCTTACGGTGGAAATACACATGTGGGGGTCGCCGGAGGGGAACCATGCACATGGGGCACCTGGCCAGACACAAGTGTCTGGGCTAAGGGCAGACTTACTGGCGTCGGCGTCGTCAGTGCTGGAGGAGCTCAGGGCTCTCGGGGAGCTCACCTGAGAAGAATATCGCACTTATCCAGTCCGTGGAGTGGAATGGCGAGCAAGCGAAGACACCTGAGCCAATCCTTACCGGCCACTAGTAGAGGCGAGTACATAGTCGGATATCAGGCTCTGTCAGTGGAGCGCCATGTGCTAATGCCCAAGAGGAGGCCACACTCCGAGTGGAATGGGCCCTGACCCCAAGGGGACATGGACGTCCCTGCTGCTGGTAAGCCAAAACAATGGTGTCCACTACCCAGTGAGACAGCCTTTGCTTTGAGAGAGCCTTCCCTTTCAGCTTCCCACCATAACAGACAAAGAGCTGGTCTGAGGTCCTGAAACACTGCGTCCTGTCTACGTAAGCGCGAAGGGCGCGTACTGGACAGAGCAATGCCAAGGCTGAGTCTGCCTCTCCAAGGCAGCGCTTGCAGGTTCACCACCTGGTCTCTGAACGGAGTGGTGGGAACCTTGGGCACATATCCAGGCCGGGGTCTCAGGATCACGTGAGAGTCAGCCGGCCCGAATTTCAGGCACGTTTCGTCAACCGAAAATGCCTGCAGGTCCCCTACCCTCTTGATGGAGGCTGTCTTCATAGACAAGAACTTAACATCTACTGACCGCAAAGGCTCAAATGGGGCCCTCTGCAAAGCACTTAGAACTACTGAGAGGTCCCAAGAGGGTACGAGAAGAGCACGAGGAGGATGTAGTCTCCTCGCACCCCTCAGGAACCTGATGACCAGGTCGTGCTTACTTACCGTTTTCCTGTCCAAGAGGTCATGATAGGCGGCGATAGCGGCCACATAAACCTTCAGGGTGGATGGAGACAGCCTTCGATCCAACCCTTCTTGGAGGAAGAGAGCACAGACCCGATCGGGCACTTCCAGGGGTCTTCTTGGCGAGAAGAGCACCAATTGACGAAGAGGTTCCACTTAACACATAGGCCTGTCTCGTGGACTCGGCCCGAGCGGAAGTGATGGTAGCCACCACCGGAGGTGGTAGGGTACTCAAACCTGCCGCGTCCCTTCCAGGAGCCACACGTGGAGGTTCCAAAGATCGGGACGCGGGTGCCACAGGGTGCCCCGTCTCTGAGAGAGTAGATCCTGTCTCAGAGGAATCGGCCAGGGAGGGGCTGTCGCAAGGAGAGCTAGTTCTGGGAACCAGGTCCGGCCGTGCCAGTATGGGGCGACCAAGATGACCTGCTCCTTGTCCTCCCTGACCTTGCACAGAACACGTGCAAGAAGGCTCACTGGGGGAAACGCATACTTGCGTAGGCCCTGCGGCCAGCTGTGCGCCAGTGCATCCGTGCAGAGCGTGCCCTCGGTCAGGGAATAGTACAGGCTGCAATGGGACGAGTCGTGGGAGGCAAACAGATCTACCTGTGCGTCCCCGAACTGATCCCAGATCAGCTGGACCGACTGGGGATGGAGTCTCCACTCCCCAGGGATTGGCTGAACCCGTGAGAGCTCGTCGGCTGCACGGTTCAGGATCCCAGGGATATGGATAGCACGAAGGGACCTCAGGCGCTTCTGACTCCATAAAACGAGATGGTGGGCGAGTTAAGACATGCGGCGGGAGCGTAGACCGCCCTGGCGGTTGATGTACGCTACTACGGCTGTGTTGACCGTACATGTGTACATGTTGACCCTTCACCAACGCTAGGAAGCGGTGCAGGGCGAACCGTACTGCCATTAACTCGAGGCAATTGATATGCAGGCGGCTCTGGCTCTCTGACCAAGAGCCGGCAGCTGCATGTCCATTGCACATGGCACCCCAACCCGTGGTGGACACATCTGTAGACACAACAACATGCCGGGAAACTCGTTCTAAGGGCACACCTGCCCGTAGAAAGCTGAGGTTCGACCACTGGGTGAGTGTCTGTCTGCAGGCCCGAGTCACAGGGACCCAGAGCGTGCCAGACTGCCATGCCCATCTCGGGACTCGATCGCGAAGCCAGTGCCGAAGCGGTCTCATATGAAGCAATCCGAGCGGCGTCACCGCGGCTGCAGATGCCATATGCCCCAGGAGCCTCTGAAACAGTTTCAGTGGAACCGCACTCTTGCTCTCTATCTGCCTGAGGCAAGTCAGCAGTGACTGCGCGCGCGCGCACGCCGGTAAGCGACCCAGCGGGACAGTCCCGGCAGCTGTAGCCACGCTCCCAGGGAGTGTACCAACGGGGTCACGCGGAGCACCGGCGTACCCTCGGTGGGGCAAGCGGCTGTGCCCTGACAGAGGAGACCAGGGAAGGACTCGCGTTCCACTGGGGTCTGCTCTGAGAGGGGGCTGGCGACAGAGAGGGACGAGAGCGGCGTGGCCCGGGGGCGGCGCACACTGCCGTCACCGGTCTCTGGGTGCTCAGGGATGGGTTAATCAGTTCTTTCTTTACAAAGGGTGCTGCTGACCCGTGGGTCAACAGCTGGACAAAGGATTCTCCCCCGGCCCTCCACCGGGAGAAGGGGCGGACCTGCCACCGTCCCCTGAAAAGAACTGCCCATCCCAGAGCTGTCCGCGCCCGGAGCGCCGCTAGCCTAGTGTTCTGCAGGCTGCGGGGCTGGCGTGGACTGGGACGGCTTCCTGCAGCGCGCTCCGCGGCGTGGCCAGGGTGAGGCTGCTGCTGTGGCCACGCGGGAGGGGGTCGCAGGAGCTCGCCCTGGCGGCGAGGAGGCTGAGGCAACTGTGCCGGCGGCGCTTAGGTGCAGCAGCGGGCCGCCGGGGCAGAAGGCCTCAGTCTGCCTCTGGGGACGGCCAAGAACTGTTGGGCGCAGTCCTCGACCGTGCCGCCGATAAGGCCAGCCTGGGATATGGGCAAGCTGAGGAGGCGGGCTTACTCAGCTGTTAGGGGTTAACAGCTTATGACCCAGGAGTGAAGAAATGAAGACAGAGTCAGGATTCCAATTAAATAAAATAAAAATTTACATAAGAATAGTTTGCAGTTTCAAAAGCAGAAGCCAGCTTCAAGTCTCACAAGGAGTTCGTAGGCCGCGCTCCCTCTCTCACCGTCTCGTTGCCTCCGTCTCGTTGCCTATCGTACATACAATTGTCCCAACAGTTATACCATTTTCAAGGTCTTATCCATGTCATTACTGCGATGTGGATGGTTCTGATTGGCTCAGAGACAATGCACAGTCATGGTAAATTTCCACTCGAGTCAGTTAATCTGATGCACGTTTCCACTGACATGTCACTTGTTGATGCTTTCACCCAGAATTAGGCCCGTAGTGACCTTCCAGATCTGGAGCAGACGCCAGCTTGCCCAGAACAACAAGTCCACCCATCTCTTAGGGTGCCCATTGAACACCATTCTGATCTGTAACAGAATATTGCGCAAATACACAGATACACAGTCTCTCCAAGGTTGGAGCTGATTAAGCTCCAGTTCTAACTAGTTCTTACCAAATAATACTGATAACATGTGCTTTCTTTTAGTGAGAGGGACACACAAAAGTACAGGCAATATTCATCTTGACTTTTTATTGTTTCAGTAAAAGGAAATATAAAAGGAATAAAACATAATAAATTAAATTAAAAACAAATCCATATTTCATATCTGGAAGCCGGGCTAAGTGAGCAAACGCTGTTACTGCACTCCTGACATGTTAGGGGTGTGTGATACCTCAAATCCAAACACATAACCTTGTTGCCAGTGTTTAGTGACACATCACACATCTCTAGGCCAGACCCTCAGTTACTCCTCAGAGACCAAATACACACTTTAGAAAACAAGAAACAAAGCAAAATCATAACTGGATAGAATCATTATAATAATATAGTAATATAGGATAAATATTGATTAAAGTTTTGATTATGAAGTTAATTAGGATATAAATATATACAGGTATATTGAAGCGGCAGTGGATTTCAAAATCCCCCCCCCCCCCTTCACGGCCTTCCCACATCGACCAAGTAAGGCCAATTGTCTTTCCCAGACCACAGCTGTGGACATCTCCTGACCCAGGGGGCGTGTGGTCACCTACGCCACGCTGGGCGGGATCGGTGGCGGCACGCAGTTAGTAAGCCCTGGATCAGCTCTGTCCTCGTGCATACGCATCGGGGCGGCAGCTTACCCCATAGCACTGCTGGACTACGCCACCGAAGTAGACGAGCTAACAGGCTTGGGAGGGCGCTAAGGATAGCCTCACCGCGTCAGGTCAAAGCACTCAGTGGACACCGTAGTGCGCAACAGAGCACCTGACTGAGGGGGAGGGACCCCAGTGTACCCTTAGGCCGTGACCCCTCGAGGGCAGAGAAGGCGGAGGAGGCCACCGAACGGTCGCGGGAAGACCCGGAGATCTCCCGGACCGCGTGGACTCCTCATGTATCTCAGGAGCGAAATGGCATTGGGGGCGGGGCCCGCAGCTGTTGGGTGCCACCCCCAAAAACCAATCGCCCAACCGCGAGCACTCGTGACAGGGTGGAGATTCACACCAGCCCGAGGCTCGCGGCTGCCCGAGATAACATGGCTGTCAACTCTAGGTCAGATTCTACAGTGCTACCACACCCGGAGGCGGAGCATAGCCGAATCGTCATCCCCAAAGGACTCCAGCCCACCTTGAGATGCGGCAATCGACCTCTCGCCGCTATCTGGAGTATGAACGAAACGAACAGGGCGTCAGCAGACGGTCCCGCTGCTTCAGTCCAACACTCGCTGGAAGTGATGTGCAAGAGGGCGGGAGTGGCCCGAGGAATGATCGTCGGGGTTCTTAATACCACAGCACCGCCCTCAGGTCACCCTGCCCACCAGCCAAAGTACCACCTCTCTCGGAGATGGTAGATCGGGGTGTGGCAGAGGGGACTCTCTCTCTTTACAGAGATCATTGAGTCTTGACCACAACATCGCGATGGTCATGTTCCCGCAGAGGGAACACAGCACATCCACAAACACTGTCCGAACGTGCCGGGCCCAAACACGTCGAGCAGTGAATGCGTCCCAAAGACAGCAACAGATATCGACCGCACCCGGAAGTGCGCGGGCAAACCGTCTTGAAAAAGACGTGCCACACGCAAGCTCTTTTTGTGAGAGGAAGCTCTGCAGAGTGTCGAAGCGCCCAAGGAAAACACACACAGCTGTTGCAGATCACTGCACAGATCAGCAGGCAGGCAATGTGAGATCGCTGGAACGCGCCGAACACCAACACCCTGGAGAACCGCTCGTCTCGAAGACTGAAGAGAGGACTTCAGAATTCAGGCTTGCAGGAGTGAAGAGATGCTCTTGGCTCCGAAGCAGAAACATAATGCGATTCATGCCAACTACTTCCTTATACACTGTAAAAAATTTCTAGTGCTTTCAACTAATTATTATTTAGTAACTAGTTCCACAGATATTTTATGTTCACTCAATTTCGTTCTAGAAATTGTTACCTCAATTAATATTTTTTAATTGGCTCAAACTTGACTTCAACATTAAAATGTACGTTTGCTCAATTATTTTTAAAGTTAATTGAATTAATAATTTTTAGTTGGCTCAAACTTGACTTCAACTTTAAAATGTACGTTTACTCAACCCTTTTTTATAATTAATTCAACTAAAACGATTTAATTAGGGGTTTCATTTTTAAATGGTTTTAATTCTTACTAGAAATTGCAGTGGTGGAACTAGTTACATGTTATAGTGAGGATAAAAACAAATTAAAGCACATTGTATCATCTGCATTTATAAAATTTGGCATACAAACAATACATTTTCATAAGAATTAATTTCAAATTTCTTTAAATATTAAAAAAATGACCAAAGCCCTTGTCACTTTTCTTTAATGTCTTTAATGCACCTTTAGTTTTGAAAATACACACACAGTCAAAGTAGATTCAGTGGAGCATTCTTGCTACTTGTCAGTGTTTCAGCTGGAAAAGGGATAGTTCACCAAAAATGAAAATTCTGTCCTCATTTATTCGCCCTCATGTTGTTCATATATACTGTATAATTTTCTTTGTTCTGCTGAACACAAAATAAGATATTTGGAAGAATGTTTGTAACCAAGCAGATGGAGCAACCATTTACTACCATAGTATTTTCCCCCCTGCTATGGTAGTGAATGGTTGCTCCATCTGCTTGGTTACAAACATTCTTCCAAATATCTTATTTTGTGTTCAGCAGAACAAAGAAACTCATACAGGTTTGTAATAACATGAGGGTAAATGACAGAATGTTCATTTTTGGGTTAACTATCCCTTTAAGAAGAACTGACTGGCTTGGATGAGAAACGACAAAGCATCAATGGATATCTTGGTCACACCCTGTTGGAGAAAGAAAGAGAAAAATTAATAATAAAAAAAAAAAAAAAAAAAAAAAAATTATATATATATATATATATATATATATATATATATATATATATATATATATATATATTCTTTATACATTTTATCAATATTAAGAATTTACTTGCATGTGTGACTAAACTAAAGTTTAGAATTCGTCCCACTTGAGAGGACGATGAAATGAGCGCCATTATCATATTCATGGTTATGTTGTTCCCTTAACTTTACGGGACAATTTCAAAAGTTGGAACGCGAAAAAAATCAACACAACCACGTAACCCTAAATAGCGTACATTATTTGGCCTACATTAAGTTACACGTTTGACATGTTTCAGTAAATTTGCACGTATAAAAAAATCCACAGCACCTTGGCCTAATGAGAGAAAGTTTGTCTGACACAAAAATTGCACACAACACGCTGAGATTAAATCTAAAATACATTATATAGTATTATAGTTTAAAACAAAATTATGTATTATTACTTAAACATGGTTAAAGACCACATTAACGTAACGTAAATCATTTATTCGATGAGGAGTGAACTTGACGCAGACATCACTTAGGCCTAAATAATCCCTATTTCCCTTGGATATATTTACTTCTCACTTCACTTCTAACGTTAAATATCCACACAAGCCTAATATGTTCGACATATTTGTCTGCAATTTAATCATTAACACTTACCTGACGCGTGAACTGCATCCTCAAAATTGCTGCTGCTGCCTCTCGGTGAAACCATAGACTGTAAAAAAATGGGTGAAACTCGCGAAGTCCTTTGATCTGTATCCTTCCGCGGATCAAACTACTCCAGAGATGCTTCCGCGAAATCAAACGAGCAATACAGATCCTTTCGCGTAGTCAAACAAGCTCTTGTACGTATTCATTAAAATTGGGCAGATTAAATGCCACAATTAACTACATATGTTCATGAATTATATATGTATATTAAATATGTAATATGTAAGTGTTGTAGGATCCATCTTCTCATTATAATGCAGATAGGGCCTACCATCATAAACAAGACATCGAAAATACATCTAATTTCACAAATATTGTTCTGATATAGGCTATTTTATCAAATGTTTCTAACAGCCCATTTCAACAGCACAAACAAAAATCTATTTATCATATTAAAATATTGTGTTGGCCATATAGCCTAGGCCTACTTTTATAAAATGTTGACTGGATTCGCGTTTTTTAGTCCAGTCAACATTTGCCATTCTAAATGTTAACTGGATTTGAAAATATCAATTCATTTAATGTTTTTCAAATATATTTCTGCAGACTTAATATAATTAGTCTAACTAAGCACAAGTAAGAAAATTAGTTCAACATATATTTTTTTGCTCTTCCAACATTTTATTAATTGGAGTTTTTAGAGTGTATACCCAGGTGGGTAGGCGGAGTTACGCATGCAAATTTCGCATGCCCATCGCATTGGCACTGCCATTGGGCGTTTTCTAAGATCTCGAAGATGATTGGCTTCTAGGCGAAACCCCCATTCGTCAGTCACTGACGTTACGTTGGAGTGACTGAACGAAAGGAAATGTTCTTTTCTCGCATTTTAGGCCTACTATAAATAGCCACCCACATACTTTATTCCGACGGCCATGCGATCCCCTTTTTTTAAAGAATGCATTAAAAATGTAGGCCTAGTTGTTATTAGAATAACTTTAAATAGCGCAGATGCGCATTTACAAAGTTTTGGTCTCAATTCTTTGTCCTTGCGTTAGGCTATTTAATTTTTTTTAACTAGCCCAAGGTTAGCTATAATTATTTGAATAATGATAACAAGTTTTGAATAACAACGCATGCACTTCAGTTTAATTGCTCTGGGTAAAATAACCTAGTTGCCTTAGCCTAACGTTACCTGTCGAATTGCCAGATGCTTCAAAGGTCCGTTAACGGTCTGGTGCCTGGTGGAATGGATGAAAGCGCGAATCTTTATAGGCTGGTCAACATGGAAAAAAATCCCCAAGTTTCCCCCAAATGCTTTGCTACTTTTGCTTTCACACCGATTACCGACCACCTCCCAACCAGGGTCACTTGTTTAGCCAGGGAAAACTGGGGGATTTCTGTGATAGGGATTTCTGTGATTGCAGTTTCAGTTTCGGATTTATGCTATAGCCAAGCCTACGTTGAGTTCACATCTAAATCAGCCTCGAAAAACGTTATAATTAGTGGAACAATTATTGCGTTTTATCACTTAAACGCCTTATTAATGCTGGGTACTATGGTAAAATATAGGCAATGTTAAAAAAAATATAAAGAATGGAAGATGAGTTAGTTTCAGTCGATTAGAAATAGTTCATAGAAATAGAATGGCAGCTAATGGAGCCTCTCCAACTGTCAAAATTTGAATTATGACAAAGACACACACACTCTGAGATCCCCCCCCCCCCCCTCTCACTCTCTCTCACACACGCGCGCGCGCACACACACACACACACACACACACACACACACACACACACACACACACACACACACACACACACAGACTCCTAGATAGATGTTTTGTAATGTCTTCTTAGTTTGATTAGTTTAAAGTTTTAAATAATAGTTTAAGTACAATATCAGTAAGTTGGCTCTTCCAAGCCAAGCCAAGCCAAGGGCACCTACACTTAAATTGATACCTCTAATAGGGGGAAAAAATATGTGTATATATATATATATATATTATATATATATATATATATATATATATATATATATATATATATATATATATATATATATATATTCCACATTTGAGGGTTCCTTTCATGCCAACTGCTATTTTACTTGATTATAGTTATAGGTGTGGTTTACATTTTTGTCAGTCATATTTTGCAGCGCATAATAAATTACTCTTTAATTTACCATGCCAAACTGCTGCTTAGAATACCAAGTGTAATATTACAGCTTTGTGATTGGAGTAACAGTTCAGTTTATACCATGGTCTATAAGGGGAGATTCACAGCTATGTTCAATACACTCCTAGCAATTTTTTCCCGTCTTTTTCCGAATAACTATGTTTACAAACTCCAATGAGCAAGTCAAAGGTGACACTGGCAAAGAAAATCCTTGTAGATGTTATCCCTTGGGGGGATAGTTCTGGCGTTTTTCACAATATAAAAGCCTCTACACAATACCAGTCTAAAATAAAGATTTTTAATTAGCTCCATTAAAACAAAAATATATAACATTTGTAATGGACAAGGTGCATGACAGTTGGTTTAGACTGCCAGATGGGACACAGGTGTGGAGATGATGGTGAGCCAGAGGTAGATCTGTTGATCTCAGGATGAACCATATCCTGGTGTTTGGTGAAGAAAAGAAAAATATTTTAGAGCATTAAAAAATATATATATTTCCATTCAATAGCACAATGCAATCAACGCAAATTTGATTCCCTTTCAGTCGGTCACGTTCGACGTACATTGGACTTAGACCGACAAATTGGGATCTGATTTAGAGACCAATCCTACTTTGAGTGTGTAAAACCGAGCCAATGAAATTTGGCATGCGATCCACGCATTCCACGCTCCACCCCGCAGTCTCCATGTCTGGGCCACATGTGGGTATTATCTGGCACATATGTCCCAGATATGGCATGGCTGAACAGATATGGGCCAGAATGCCATAACTTAAAAATCGGCTGGAAATGTTTTCTTGGTTCACATCTCATTTTGAGGTATATGGCCCAGATAACAATGTACACATGAGGGCCATATGTGTTTGAGCTATGGCACAAAGTGAGAAAGGCTGACTTGTGGTAAACCTTTGGTTTATATATGGAAAAACACAGGACACCTGAAATCAAGCGACATCTGAGGTTTCACACCTCAGGTGCTTGCATCTCATTAGTGGAATGAATCTGACTGATACGGCAGCATTTTCTCATCTGCTCTCATGAGTTTTCGGTCACGCATATCTTCCAAGAAGTCCTCGCTGCAGCCTGTAGCACGATGACGTAGCTGGATCAGATCCAACACGTACTGGACGCGCATGCGCAGTGGTTTCATTCACAATTTGATGACGTCACATACGTATGCGCAGTAGAGTTCTGGGGATATGCGCGCAGTTGAGAGTTTTGGTGAACTGGATAAATAAATGCCCAAACCGCTCGCACAAAAATAATGATTAACATGCTCACGGCATCAGGACACACATTTTGCATTTTCCCATGAATGTGTAGGCTACTGGTATTTTAATTTTTTTACAGATCGTGTTGCATTGTACCTTGAGGATTAAAATTACAGAGACAATTACTTCACTCATTTTTGCTTCCACTTAACAGCATATATGACCAGAAGAATATATTGATATTTTAACTATTTTGCATGAATGTAGAGAGAAACTAGGATAACTTAAAGGGGGGGTGAAACACTCAGTTTCAGTCAATCTCATGTCAATCTTGAGTACCTATAGAGTAGTATTGCATCCTTCATATTTCCGAAAAGTCTTTAGTTTTATTATATTGGGGATCCAAGTCTTTAACAGTGTAAAAAGCTCAGTATGCATGAAACAGCATTTCACCCCCCCCCCCCCCCCCTTAACCTATTGCCATATTACTGTACCTGTATAAAATATTATATCTATACTGCTTTTTTTCCCCCCCTCTCTTATTGTTTGAATGGTGTGTTATTTATATTTTCTCTTTCCATCTTCACACTTGCAGTGTAATGGATCGGCAGGCAATGGAGGCAGTTTCTGGGACTCTACATGAGGGAATCATCTCACTCTGTCACATCTGCAAATCCATTTTGGATGCAAACGTAGATCCCAACACTGACACGTGCTCCAATTACAAACAAATCAGGGAACATATAGAGCACGCTGAGCAGTGCCTGACGGAATCAGAGAAAATGATTAACGAAAAACTAAAATGTTTAGATGAACACATGGAGCAGCTTACTAAAGACAAAGAAAATTTTGAGCAACAGAACAAAGAGAAACGCATGTGTGAGGACAGAGATGGAGGGGATCTTATGCAAGTAAAAGTTTATTAAAATAAACAGCGAGAAAGAGAGAGAAAGAGTCAAAATCCACAACGAGTCTCAGGAACTCAGATGTTGATGCACAGTCCAGAACGGTGAGGAGCACCATAATTGCCCAAACGGATCTTGTCTAAAAACGAGACACACCAAAGAGCAGAGGAAAAAACATAAATTGTTCACAGAAGTGTACAGTACCAAGTTCAA
The DNA here is from genome assembly GCF_024679245.1 of Pseudorasbora parva. Lineage (NCBI taxonomy): Eukaryota > Metazoa > Chordata > Actinopteri > Cypriniformes > Gobionidae > Pseudorasbora > Pseudorasbora parva. The sequence goes on along the minus strand of NC_090178.1, from coordinate 29,171,373 downwards.
GGTGTTGTCAGCCCCAGTCTAAAAATGAGACTCGTAGACAGAAGAAGAATCCGACTCCACAAGGAAATAATCCACAAGAAAGCGTTGCACGTACAGTGTACTCGGGAGAGGGAGCAGAAGCCAAAGGTATTAACAAATTCCCGCCTGGAAGAGTCCTGGAGGTAAAACACAGTGGAAAACAAGAAAACCCAATCAAAGACCAACAATAGTCACACACAGCATGGCAGCAAACACCCAGGAGAAACACAACGAACACGCTCAGAACACAGCACACCCAGGGGCCTGTACCATGAAGTCGGTTTAGCTGGCTAGCCAGATTTGTTTAAGCTTAGTTTGTGCCAATCCTGGGTTTTAGGCACCATTAAAGTGGTTTGGCTTTTAGCTGTGTTCCTCTCCATAGTAACTTACGCTCCACGGCTAACATGCTCCAGGGCAGGTTTTGTTCTGGATTAGAGAGCTCAAACTCAAGTTGGACAAATCAGCTGTGAGTAAAGTTACACACCTCTGATGCAATAAAGTCACTCCCCCTGTTTCTGCTCCAAATTAAAGGTCACTACATAGCAAATGGTTTTTAAAGACTAAAGTGTCTGGCTTTTAGCGATGCTTATTAATATTAATAAAAATAAGAATAATTTAGATATAATTATGTAATTATTATACCCTTAATCAATTACACATTTATCACATTTTAGTTAATCATTAATAGGCACTTTTTTAAAATTAATATACTGTAAATAGCCTACATAAAGCCATACAGATAAGTTTAAATTCAATAAATAAAACTATTAAAAAAAGAAGCTTACTGAGCTTAAATGTTCAATTTTCTTTCATAACTTTTACTTGCATTGACATATAATATTGTTTCTTTAAGTTGTCCTCTTTCATAGACAGCTCTTTTCTTCTTACGGAGTACATTTTTTTTTAATTCTTAATATTTTTCAATCATGTAGGCCTAATAATCTGCAGAAGAGAGAAATTAAAGTTTCGCTGATCTCACGCTGATTCGCGTGTGATTGGCTATACACTGCTGTCATAGCTAAACTCCTGAACTCAGGATCAAAGCCTGAGTTGACAGAGCAAGCTGATGATCAGCATCATGGGACCAACAAAGCCTGAATAGATTGGTTTGGTTTTGTCAACTCAAAACTAATCCTGTAACCCTGAGTTTGTTAAACCACCATCATATACAGGCCCCTGGACCTTAAATAGAGGGAAACAACACACAACAGCTGTGGAAAACAATCAGGGATAACGAGAAGGGAGGAGACAGAGAGTGCACACATGGGACACAAAAGGTAAACACACAAAAAGAGCAACCAATCACACTGGGATCCTGACAGCATGGCAATGGATAAATTACACATTGAGAAGAAATCCGCTGAAGAATCATTAAAGAATTCTAAGGCAGCGTTGGAGCAGGCTGAAAAAATTGTAGCATTAAGAAAAGATGAAATAATAAGAGAGACAGATAGGAAGAATATGGGTAAAGGTGTAGCAATTGCAGGCACGGTACTGCATGCACTACCAGTACTCAGATGGATTCCTGGTGAGAAATCCTCTCTTATTCACTACTATTTAATCATCTTAAGTACAACTAACCAGTATTTGTGGCTGATATGATTTCTCGCTTTCCTTTAGGTCGGATAATGATGATTGTGGGAGGACCTGTATTTCATGATGCCTCAAAGGCTATCGGAGATGCTGAAAATGAGCTAAAAAGAAATGAGTCCCAAGTGAATGAGAACAGGAGAAAGGTGTCCAATTACCAATCCAGGATCTCTACCATACAGCATTAAATTAAAGAGATTGATGAGGTTCTGAATAAAATTCAGATGGAGATTGCAGAGGTGAAGCAGCGTCTAGAGGACAGAAGCAATATTCAGGAAATGGTCAGGAGAGCTGTGTTCCTTCTAGGTGTTCTCAGAGGAAGAGTCTCTGTACTGCAAGCAGGGCAAGAAACTAATAATGACTATGAGGCATAAGACTTTGAAATACAAAATGTGATATTCTCATAAAAGCAATTTACTGCAAACAACAAAAGGTACAACAATTACCATTTATTTAGACTCACTTTTAAGTTATATTTTATACATTTTTTTTTAAATAAACAGGCTACAGCATTTTTATATCGCTATATAAATATGAGTATTGATGGCAAAATATAATAAAGTATTAAAGCGTTAAAATACAGTAAATGTCACCATTGTAATCATTGTGATAATGCTGTGCAAGATAAAATCTTTTTAGATTTAACATCCACAATGTGGTGTTTTATTTTGGGAGAACAAAAAGACGATTACTGGATCGACTGGCTTCATATAATTATGCCTTCAGGAGGGGTAATGAAGAATATCCTATGGCAATTTTTTTTAAATTAATGCATAATAGTGCATAAAAATGCATCTACCCTTAGGAATAGAGAACTTAAACTGAATTAAAGAGAGATGTTTAAACTAAAGACTAATAAAATCCAGGATTAAATGAGTGACTTGGATTTACTCATTTACTTTACTTTTTGAATTTACTCCTAATTTATTTTACATTAATATTTGAAGTGTTGTTTTTGAGTATGGAAAAAAACTGTATTGGTGCCTGTTAAATGCTGTAAAGAGATGATGGGCACATGAAACTAACTAATCAGATGACTTAATGAATGATACTGCTTTGACCTGTTGCTGATTTTGTTGTATTGCAAGAAACACATCGGAGAGTTTTTAGATTTTTTTTGTAGCCATTTGTTAATAAAGGCTTTTTAATTTGCGTGCCGGTTAACGTTTTCTTTAATAGACTATTAAAATGTTTACCATCAACCCTTTATTTATCCTACGTGGACAAATTTGGGCACAAAGGTCTCCGGTGTGATCCCAATATTTATTTATTTTAATAAATGTTATATCACCATCTTCAATAAAATCTATAAATGTATGCCTTTTTTGTGATGTTTGGGGTATTTATGAATTTATTTACCTCTAAAAACACTTTTTTTATGTAAAATATGCTTATTTTTATGTTCTATTTAATATTTCTTTAAGTTCAGTCAAAAAAATATAATAATTCCAGTAAGTTCAGACAGCTAATACCTTAAAATGTGGTGACATCTGGTGACATGACAGTATAAAAATAATAAAAAAGTAAAAATTTCAATAGCCACTAGATGCGTCTCAGGATTACATAACCACTGTTCCCTGAAAACAGTGAATGAGACGCTGCATCAGCTAAGGCTAAGGGGAACGCCTCCAGCGTGACAGGTGTCTGAACTACTATAGAGGGTATGCATCGAAGTCACTTCCCCGCCGAAACACGCCCCTTCAGCCAGGGCTGGGTGGCAGAAGAGCTGCTGGAGCTATGGAGTTAATAGAGGAAAACGCGAGTAGAGCAAAGGCTTATCAGTTTAAACTAAAGGTTGGGCTCGATATAGTTGCCCTTACAACTTACCAAAGATTCAGTGATCCATGGATAATGACATGCAGCCAGGAATTGTGTTTTCCTGACATTTTATGAGCCTGATTTCGACATGAATATTTATAACTGTCAGTCATCACATTTTTCGCATGTATGCGGATTGGTCAGTGTATTGAAGCGTATATGTGGCTGAAAACAAAAGTTTTATTCATTCATTCATGCATTTTATTTCTGGAAAAATTCCTCCCATGACGCAAATATCGTCAATTTGCAGCATCGGAGGAATTGTTGGCCAGAGAGTAAAGACTATAGCCAGCAGAGGGAGCCATTTCCACATGTTTTCAACTCGCGCGTGGGGGATGGGAGATCACACTCACAGCACTCATCTCGCAGCTGCAGCCTCAGGCATTGATGTAAGTCTTTCAACTTCTCAAACTAATTCCTATGAAAGTTATTTAAAGGGGGGGTGAAATGCTGTTTCATGCATACTGATCTTTTTACACTGTTAAAGATTTGGAATCCCATACTAAACATAGACAAAGTTTCAAAAGTTAAGGTGGACGTTTGATGGGAGTATTTCTTTGTCAAAAATACTACTTCCGGTTAGTCATAAGTTTCGGCAAGTTTTTTGAGATCATGCGTCCCCTTTGACGTTAATGGGGGCGGAATTTCCTTGTATGGGCCTTACGGACAATTCTACCGGAAGCGCGTGAGAGAGAGAGAGGGAGAGAGCGAAAGTAACAGGCTACGCCCATCAAAGCGCTGGCTTGTAGGATGCTGGACAGGTGATGTGCACATAACAATGTCACCAAAAAAGTGCGTTTTTGGTTGCCAGACCAAGACAGTCCTGCACAGATTCGCCAAAAACCCCGCGTTAAGGCAACAGTGGATGGAATTTGCTTTTCCGGATCAGCAACTGAGTTGCGCGAATGTTTATATCTGTTCGCTGCATTTCGGTGCCGACTGTTTCATAAACAAGGCCCAGCTTGACGCCGGATTTTCCCAATCCCCTAATGCTGAATGATGGAGCAGTCCCAACGTTAGAAGGGTGAGTGAGACTGCTTCAAATGTCTGTGTTTTTTTTAGTCCGCTTACTGTCTCTACACAAACCACGCGTAAACACACAAACACACGTGCACAACTGCACTTCCCACATGTACACCTTCAAAGACAAAAATACGACGATATAATTCAAGTATAAATATGTAAATAACACAAGCCGCTAAGCATATTATATAGTTAGTGTATAACTTGTACCACATAGAGACGTCCTGCTCTAGTCGTTTTTGCTGCTGCTCCTGTTCAACTGCAGCCTCTGGGTCTGATTCCGGATCATAGATGTATGGCTGTATCTGATTAAAAGCCATATTTTTATTTTGAATAAAGTTTTTTCCCGCTGTTAGGGATGACACAGCTTTACGACGCACTCGACTCAACACAATAGCAGCAGCGAGCACACGTCATTATTTAGCTCCGCTTACACGACACGCCCCCACCCGCTCGGCTTTTTTCGGAAAGACTCGGAACAGCGCATCTTTCTTATATAATTATTAAAAAAATAAAGACTTTTCGGAGATATGCAGGATGCAATGCTACTCTATAGGTACTCAAGATTGACATGACACTGACTGAAACTGAGTGTTTCACCCCCCCTTTAAGCTTTCAAAGGCATGAACTGAAACATGCCTGTGACTGAAACAGAAACAGGCCAGACTGAACATGCGCTGTGAAGCTATGCCGCGAGTGCCGATTCATCTTCTCAGCGCTGAAGTACTCCTTTAAAAGGAAAAGACAAAGACAGAAATTGTATTTTTGTCTCATGGGGATGAAAGACAACAATTCCCAGAATGCTTCGTTGCCCTGTGAGGCCATTCCCAAAGTTACCGCTACTGGATTACTGGATCACTTTCACTTTCCCACTGCGACCACGTTCATTTTCATAAAACCAGTTCAGTTAGAGAATTACAAACTGAACTTGTCTGTTCACTATAATGTGATTTAGCCGCTGAGGGAGTGTCACAGCACAAACGCTGCAGGAGTCAGATTACAGGCATTGAAAATACATTTTGGTAGCCTGGATGCCAGCCGAATTTAGCCCCGCCCACAAACATTTTAGGTCGGGCAATTCGGTCTTGCCTCGCTAAATAGAGGAGTGATTATCGGACCAATGAAATCATCAGGGAGGGCTTTATACGATGACGGACAGTCTTGTTACAATGAGCAAAAAAAGTTGCTGTGGAGTACGCTATATACTGGGAAATCAACCATAAAATAACAACAGAATAGTTCGGCTCTGCGGACAGATGATCAACAGTAACATAATCATGCACGTCATCAAAGGGGCTTGGATTATATTTACTTGAATCCTAAACGGAGATCTTGTATATGCATTCACCTTCACAATTTCTCTCAGAAATGATGATTATGTTGGGTAAGTACTCTGTGTATCAATAAATTCTTTAATTTTTTTACAACACCAGCAAAGATCGTTTATTCCAGCGCATGTGCAGACAGGGTTGCCAAGTTTTTACAACAAAACCCGCCAACTACTAGCCCTAAACAATAGCTTCTCGGGGGGTTCTCAAGGAAAAAATGGCGTTTGAGGGGTAAAATGTGTGTTGGCAAGGTTGCCTGCTAAAATTCGCACTCATGGGTCTATATATCACATAATAGTCGCTTCAACCTACGGAGAAAACAACCGGGGGGAAAAACGCGGACTTGGCAACACAGTGCAGTTGAGCTCTGTTGACATTTGACAATGCATCACTCCGTTGCTCTGATTGGTTGTAGGTCTATCCAATTTCCTGGTTCGATTGAAATACGCCTCATAATCACAGCCCAATGGAGCAGTTTTAGACTCATATTCTGACTAGAATTGAGTATGACCACGTCAGGCTAACATTTTTGTCCAAAAATAACAAAAAACGACTTTATTCAGCATTGTCTTCTCTTCTGCGTTTGTTTTAATTAAAACGTCAAGTAAAGATTCAAACGGTTATGAATCAGTGAATCGATCAATGATTCGGATCGCATGCCGAACTGCTGAAATCACGTGACTCTGGCGATCCGAATCATTTATCGATTCACTGATTCTTTTTTTGAGGATTGAACACAAACAAGGAAGAGAAGACATAGTTAGAATAAAATCTTAGTTTTTGTTATTTTTGGTCCAAAATGTATTTTCGATGCTTCAAGAGATTCTAATTAACTAACTGATGTCACATATGGACTACTTTGATGATGTTTTTATTCCCTTTCTAGACATGGACAGTATAGTGAATACACTTGGATAAACTCTCGGAAACATAAAATATCTTAAATTGTGTTCTGAAGATGAACGGAGGTCTTACGGGTGTGGAAAGACATTAGGGTGTCATTAATGACATCAGTTTCATTTTAAGGGGAACTAACCTTTTACACCACAGGAACATTGGATGAATATATAACCACAATCAGTAATTGTCAGAGGGGGAGAAATCGGTCCAAAATCGCCTACCTGTGTAGCCAAACCCAGCATCATCTGAACATGAAAATGAAAAAAAGTAAGGGCATTACAACTTCAGAACAAAGCTGAGCATGATTAAAGAATGTTTTTTTTAGCATAAGCTTTCTTTGATTAATGGTCTTTCATGTTTTTTCAATGTTTTTTCTACATTGTATTAACATACTTATGTAACATATGCCCTTGTTCATATTCTCACTGCTATTTATTCTAAAACATTATTGATAATACCAATTTTATTATAGTATAATATATAACAACAGTAATAAATCACCACTACTGCTAATAATACATATCATCATCATTGTCATCATCATGATATAAAAAAGTGTAATAACGTGATTATTTTAAGTAAATATTTTTTTTATGACAGGCAGTATTAAATTTTACAGTATTAAGTAAATCACTGTGAAGAATAATAAATGTGACCAGCAGATGGAGACAGACATTACCGTTTTTACTCTGCCAATTCATTTGTAAAGATTTAGTGATGTTTTAACATGCAGTTACAGGTTTTTCAGTTACTGTAAATGTACCTCACTGATGATAGTTTAGAGCAAACAATATTTTTTAATTTCAATTAAATTATTCATTCATTAAATTTACAACTTATTTAAAATAATACATTGTATTATGCATGGTATAAAGTAAAACCATTAGTAGTAAGAATAACAATGTAACAAAGTAACACTTCACAAGAGGCTTGAAAAAAGTAATGCCTCTTTAGGTGTGGATCATCATTTGTAAAATGCAACTTTTTCAGAAACAAATTAGGAAAAATGACCCAGACTCGCACGCACGCACGCACGCACGCACGCACGCACGCACGCACACACACACACACACATTATATATATTCAAGCTGTTAACAAAGTTATATACCCATACTATATCTATATTTGCTTATGTAATTGGACCTGTTGTCATTTTAATGGCAATGAAGAGAATGTAGTTTGTGTACTATATATATAAGTACAAACATGTATTTATGGGCTTAGGTTTAAAAGTTAAAAAGCTGTGTAATAATATTAATTCAGACTTAAATTCAAAATGCAGTAGAGTAAATCAACTTTTTAATTAATACACATGAATGCAGATGCAAATGTCTCTTGTGTGTTCTGAAATCACACAGGAAAAAGCCAAGTGTTTCCTGTAGCAGTGAACCCAATGAATTTCCTGTGACATTCCTACATGATTAAGCAAACAGCGATGGAGAAAAAGGATGAAGCAGCAGGGAGTCTGACATGGTCAAAGAGAACAAAACTGCAAAATTTCACATCATATTTTTCACTGCTTATTTACACTGTGACTCTTTTTAAAACAACTTCTGCGTAATCATTGATCAGCACTAAATTTGCTTCTGCCCTCTCTCTTCTGGCCTTCATTCTTCTCTTTTTCATTATTAAACGGAGGACAAAGATCATGGCAACCAGACTCAAACTGGTGAGCAGCAGTACCAATCCAAGAGCCAAAAGGTGTGACGGACCACTGTACACCGAAAGGTCCCATAAACCCAATGACACAATACTCAAACCAACCACAGTGCCCCAAACCGCGAAGGCCAACATACAGGATCCACAGGACAGCTCCGCTCCCCCCGTCACCACCGTGACACCTGCCACAGAAACCAACCCACTTGGTAATGTTACAGTTTGAGACTTTGGATCATATTTCACGGTTTGGGTCGGGTTAGACTGGGCTGAAAGTTCCTCCGATGTTGCCATCATTAATGTGCTCCACAAAAGTTTCAAAGTTTTCTGTCTCTTCTGTTAAAGTATGATTTATAAACTTCTTAAATGTTGATGATCTTAACACAATAAATATTTTAGGAAGCAGTTGTCCACCCAGGCTGTGCTTCGTCTGTGGTTGTCCTTATTTTTCCTCATAGGATTGTGTCAGTCATTTCTCCCTATAAATGATACAAAAGCACAAAATACATCAGCTTAATAGCCTATGCATAGAAAATGACAAATTGTGATAACTAATTAATTTATAAATTATAGAAAGATTAAGTGAATCAATATCCACGTATGAAAATGCAGACCATCAGTTTTAGAAGTAGTTTTTTAGTCCTCATTGTAAGATTTAAACTAATGTTCTTTTGTTAATGGTCAAAATTAATATTATCAGGATCTTGGATAGTTAAAAAAATGTGAGCATTAAAGGGATAGTTCACTAAAAAATGAAAATTACCCCATTATTGATCCTCAAGTCATCATAGATATATATGATATATTTCTTTCAGAGGAATACAATCAGAGTTATTTATATAGTTATATATATATACACTGTAAAAAATTATTTAGAAAAAAAGTTACCTGGTTGCCTTAAAATTTTGAGTTCATTGAAATTAAAATTTTGAGTTAATACAATATTTTTTTTTTGAGATTCGACAACCTTTATTAAAAGAGTATTAAAAGATGTTGTAAGCATATTGGGTAATTGTGTGTGTTTTATTTCTGATGACGCAGTGAAACATGCCAAATAGTTCTATTTTCATGATTTATCAAAATTTTTATGTGGTTCAGATACAAAAATATTTAGAGTTTCTATTTATTAAACAAATTTCCTTTTTTAAGTTTATTAAACTCAAATTTTTAATTTCAATAAACTCAAAATTTTAAGGCAACCAGGTTACTTACTTAAACCAACCAATTTTTTTTACAGTATATATATAAATATCCTGGCTCTTCCAAGCTTTATAAAAGCAGTGAATGGCAGCCCAAAATGTGAAGCCCAAAAATGTGCATCCATCTATTTTAAAAGTAATCCACATGGCTCTGGGGGCGTTGTGTAAGAACAATATCCATATTTAAAACCATTTGATAAAGTAAAACATCGAGCTTCTGGTGGACCGCCTTCCGTGTTCAACTTAAGAGGAGTGTAGCGCCTCTCGCATTCAAAATTAAAAAAATCTTACGCTATACATCCGACGTCATTGTCGCGCCAGTTACGCTTTTTACATAAGTTGAATGCAGAAGGCGGTTTGCTGGAAGATAGATATTTTACTTTATAACGTGTTAAATTTATATTTTTTCTTACATGAGCCCTGTGGGTTACTTTTAGAATGGATGGATACACTTTTTTGTGCTTCAATTTTTGGGCTGCCATTTACTACCAATATATTTATAATGCTTTAAAGAGCCAGGACATTTTTTATATATAACTGTGATTGTATTCTCCTGAAAGAAGAATGTCACATAAACCAAGGATGGCTTGAGGATTTTCATCCTTTAAGTGTCACCTAACTTTAATTGGTTTGGGTGCATTAAGAAGAAGACATTTATAATCTTAAAAAAAAGTTTCCTGTTTTAAACAGCAACTTGATAATAAATGTTCTTGAGCACCAAATCTGGATATTAGAACACGCTGTAAAAATAAATTTAGCTAATTTAACATTTTCTAGTGACTGATTACATCTAAATTTTTCAGTTGGCCAAATTTAATTTCTGTCAATTAAATTGCATCAATTCACAGAAATTAAATTTGCCCAACTGAAAAATTATATATATATATATATATATATATATATATATATATATATATATATATATATATATATATATATATATATATATATATATATATATATTTACAGTGAATGATTTCTGAAGGATCATGTGACATTGAAGACCTTGGCATCATAGGAATAAATTACATTTTAAAATATCTTCAAATAGAAAACAGTTATTTCAAAAACATGTAAAAAATCTGACCCACTTTGTATTAGGTGGCCTTAGTACTAACATTTTAAATAATCATTTGACACAATGCAGTTATTGTGTACATGTTTTCACATTGTACTTACACTTTCAAAATTACCTGCATTTAATTACATCTGTAATTCATTTCTGACTTCCCTCACACCTAACCCTATTAAACTTAAAATTTGTAATTGAATACAAACATACCAAAAGCATAAATATGTATTTAGTCAAATGGATATAAATTTCTCACCTTTTTTCTTGCAGGTAGAATCACACCGATGTCTTTGTATGTCAAAACATGAATAATGAAAAAAGAAATTCCTTCACAAAAAAAGCTTTATTCTAACAAAGTCTTTTTCCTAAAATTCATCAGTGTAAAATATTTTTTCTAAGGACATGTTTTCTCTTAGGCAAGAACATGTTAAATGCCAGTGCAGTGCCCTACGACAATTCACAAAGTGTATCACTGCTTGCAGACCAGCCTGTACCCACCACAGAGCCGGTGAACTGTTGTTTTTATTTTCCTTATCATTTGTTTGTTTCCATCGCCCTTTGTGTCCCGAAGGAAAGCGATATCTGTCATTAGACATCATTATGACCCATTAACTTGTATTTATCTAAGACTCCCTCCCTTCCTCTGCTCCCACCCTCGCTGCTGCCTTTGCTTAAGAACTGGCTGCACTTTTAAAAGAGGTATTGTTTTCTAGGCAGAAAGTTTGGTTTTTCTTTCAAAAGAAATTTCCCCTGCCCTTTTGACATTTCAATCGATATCCTGTCTACGTGCCTCATTCTTGTAAGAAATTGTTAATTTTGTTCAATCCCCACATTATCATTTCCAAGCTCAAGAAATATCTGAAGCCAGTTGGGTCTTTTCAGTAAAGACAGAGGCGGACAGTATTAAAGTACTTTTACTTTCCAAGTCATTTTGTTTTTCAGGTATCTGTACTTTATCAGTGTTCTTCTTTAGAAAACTTTTACTTCACAACATTCCAAAACATAATATTGTACTTTTTACTGCAATACATTTCATATTGAATATCATTTAATACCTAATTACATTAACAATCTAGTACTGTATACTTTTACTCAAGTAATTCAAAGTTTTACTTGAGTAAGTTTTACAAGTAAAAAAAGTACTACATTTTTAATGTAATTAAGTATTAAAGGTAAGAAAACAACAACTTTTGTTTATGACATGTAGTGCTGTAAAAAGTGTCACATTATACATTATGCTTTGGAATGTGAAGTTTTCTAAAAAAAAAAAAAAAAAAAAAACTGATAAAGTATACTTAAAAATGTACTTGAGTAGAGTAAAAATACTCCACTACTATCCACCTCTGAGTAAAGAAACACTGAATTTGTTCATCTGTTCTTGTTAGGTATTCCTAAAGATCTACTCATTCAAAGTTAATCAGTTCACCCTAGAAGGCATAAGAAGTCCATTAAACATTTGAAAAAACCATGACGCCAGTAAACACTTGCATAAGAGGGTGTTTCCTCCCAACTCTTGACACAATTGTTGTTTCTAATGACTTACGTGTCAGCCTGTTTGATGCTGTGCACCTTCAGGAAAGGGTACACGGTACTTTTGATAGACTGTTTATTATGCTGTCATTTGCAATTTGTCTAGATTCATTACACTGACATAAAACCACACACACAACAATTCACAACAACTACTATAGACTAGTTATCTACACTAGTCCCAGCAATCCTTTTTTTGCTGTCAAGGTGGGCACATTGTAATTAGTCCTGACAAGTAATCCAATAAATGTGCACTTGAAATTCCTGGAATAGCACAGAGAAAATCCCTGTGCTAAAAAGGGAACAGTGAGGTATGTCTGGTGTTTCCGAGGGAGTTAAATAAATCCAGGGTGATTAAAGGCAGGACAGACCTGTATCGATTGAATGTTTTGGAAAGTTTCAAAGGCAGCTTAAGATCTAAATTGGTGACCTAATGAGGGGAATTGTATGGGACGGCACAAAAACCGAGATGAAATGTTAAAGGTGCCCCTTTTTTTCTTTCTTTTTTCTTGTCAGTACTGTAAACAATTTAAATGCTGTGTAGACTAAGGGGCGGTTTACAAAACACCATTTTCTTTTACGTGTTTTGGCTGTTCCTTCACATGACAACGGCAATTTTGCGTGACCTGCGTGGTTTTTGAAAATCATGCTGTTATCATCATTGTGTGAACAAAACAAAAAAAATGATTTTTTTTCAAATGTTGAAGTCTTGCGAATGCATATAACGTGTTCAGACGCGTGGTGTTTCTTTACAAAGTGACACTGCCAACTACTGGTCTGACATGCAAACTGCAGCAATTTTAATGGATCGGTGTGAATGGGTATCATTTTGACAACGTTGTCATCATTTCACAAAAAATGCAAATGTTTGTTTGCATTTAGTATTTTTAGTCACTCTAAAAAGTAATTCTGGGGACCTGTTACTACAACTTAAATAAAAGCATGGTTGCAAGTTAAAAATTATAATTAAAAGGGGGGGGGGGGGGGTGAAACACTCAGTTTCAGTCAATCTCATGTCAATCTTGAGTACCTATAGAGTAGTATTGCATCCTTCATATCTCCGAAAAGTCTTTAGTTTTATTATATTTATAAAAGAAATATAGGCTGTACTGAGTCTTTCCGGGAAAAAACGAGCGGCTGGAGGCGTATCGTGGGGGCGGAGCTAAAGAATGACGAGAGGGGAGCTACTGCACGAGAGCTTCTGAAAGCTGACATCGTCATACGTGGAAAAGAAAACGTTACCCTAATAAACCATGGCTATCAATCAGATTCAACTAATACACATATGATCTAGAATCAGATCCGGAGACTAAATAAAATAAATTGAACAGGAGAAGCAGCAACATCAGGACGTCCGTCTCTGTGGTATGTACTGTATTTAGTGGCTTGTCAACATTTGCGTTTGTTTACTTGTGATTTATGAGGACATGATTTGGTTTATGGACTATTGTATGCGACTAAACCCTAGCAATCCCAAGCAAAACGGTTTTGCACATCAGACTATTGTATAGAAAAACAATGGAGTAGCGGATTTGAATGAAGAAGCACGCTTTGTGAGAACGTTGCGGTTTATGTTTGGGTGGTTTTACAATAAACAAACTGACACCTATAGTGGTCAGCTAAACAAATGTTTTAAACACACACCATAGATCGCATGCTCCATTGATAAATTAACTTTACATGATCGTGTTGTTTACTGATGTTTAAATGCAGAGCTGCCTTCCCGGAATGCTATGTGGACGCGTTAAAGTCGTTTGATGTCACCCATAAGAATAAAGTGGAGAGCGGCGCGACAGAAGTGTTGCACGGACAAGTGGATCTGCACCTGAGAGTGTTTATGGGCGTGCATTTTCTCTCTTGCTCTGGTCACGCGCGCGTGCACCCTTCCAGGAGAAGAGCCCGTACGGCCCAAACAAGGACATTCCAACCCGTTGACGTCAAGCGGACTCGTACTCGAAAAAAACTCTCCGAAACTTGTGAGAAACCGGAAGGAGTATTTTTGACATGTTTAGGATAGGAATCCAAGTCTTTAACGGTGTAAAAAGCTCAGTATGCATGAAACAGCATTTCACCCCCCCCCCCTTAATGATTTAATTAAAACCCTTTAAGTTGAGTTCTGTTGACACAATTATAATGATCATTACATCAACTTAATATCGTCTGTAATTTAAAACTTCTGCATTAATTGGCTTTATTTTTTATTTTTACAAATGAAGTTGTAGTAACTTAATGAAATTGCTAACTTGTCTTGATAACTTCGAAAATAAGGCCAACACAGTCTCACTCTTATTTGTCACATACTGCCGTTTGGTCATGTCCCCCTGACGTTGAGAAGCTGACATTGAGGGTACCCCCACTTCGTCACTTTATGCCGCTGATGGTCATCTGACAGATTTCAATGCAAATCCCTCATCTTCGGATTTTGACTGAAGGGGGTTAGCCATTTAGCCGGCAGTATGTGATGAATAGGAGTGAGCCACATTGACTGTTACAATCGTTACAATTATTGGTACAATCACCATACATTTTCGTGGTGCAGAAACCCTTATCTGAATCGCTACCTCAACTTAATTACAGAGGTACAGGTCTGCATATTTGCTGTAGGCTTAAAACAAGCCTTCATTTAGGTGGGATATTTTATAATTGTCGATGGTATTTAATTTTACAATGACTAATAGTGAGCCTACTACTTTGCCTTTTTTCCAAACTTGGGCTGAATGATCTCCATACCCCTAAATAGGGCTGCTGTTTGGTCATTTCTCCCTGATTTGATGCTGACGTTGAGACGTCGCTTTACGCCATACATTCCTTTACGGGAACACATGTTAAATTAAGCATTAATGTATTTGTTTTTAGCGAAGGGAAAGCCCTGTTAATGTTTAATGCTGTTATGTTTGACATTTAAAAGAGTTTCTCTAATGTAATGTTTTTGTGGATACCATTGTGCTGAAGAGTATAAATGAAGGTAAACTCTACATAAGCAATGACTGTGCTAATGCCAGTGACAAGTATTATCTTACTTGTTAATTAAATATACATGCAAAATAAGTTATATTAGCATGTGCTACAATAGCTGTTGATTTGAAGAGAAATAGATAAGACTCATTGGTTCCAGGGCTACAACTCTGATAGTTGCAACAATGTCAACATCAAAATGTGTGTTTATGCTACAAATGATTAAGTTCCTCTAACTCAGTGTAGCTTGTTAGTTGTATGCAAATTCACTTAAAGTAACTAAAATTTCATAACTCAAAAATTATGCAAATTGTTATTTAAAAAATTGT
Source organism: Pseudorasbora parva (assembly GCF_024679245.1). Classification (NCBI taxonomy): domain Eukaryota; kingdom Metazoa; phylum Chordata; class Actinopteri; order Cypriniformes; family Gobionidae; genus Pseudorasbora; species Pseudorasbora parva. Next base: position 29,155,954 of record NC_090178.1, on the reverse strand, counting down.
GTTTGTTGTTGAGTCAACAAATTATTTGGACACACTTTATATTAGGTGGCCTTAACTACTATGTACTAAAATTGTAATTACTCATTTGATACAATGCACTTATTATGTACATACATGTTTTTACATTGTACTTACATTTAAAAAAATATCTGGATGTAATTGTCTGTAATTAGTTTCTGTAGTTACATTAGTAATTACACAGTTGGCATTTCCCTTACACCTAACCCTACCCTTAAACTGACCCACACCACCACACCTGACCCTAACTCTACCCGTATCCCACCTCAATATCAGCAAAGGTGTTTTGCAATACAATTTGAACACAGTACATTGAACATTGTACTTGTTTTTTGATCTAAGTACATAGTACTGAAGGCCACCTAATATAAAATGGGGCCAATTATTTTCTGAGTGCATTGTTGTCCTTAAATGTACCCTAAATGTCACATTAATAAATAACTATACCAGTATAAGTCAAAAATCACAAGCTGCTTAATGAGAAACAGGATTTTAACCCTAAACATTTTTTATTTATTTTTTATTGTTGGGTTGCCTTTTTAATGTAAGTCTTTTGTTTATGTCTAATTTATAATCATTTTATTAACATAAACGTATACAGGTTTTCAACATCACAAGTGTATTAATGTGCACAGATACATCATTTAAAATAATGCATGCAATATTCCATGAAAATAAGCATTGTCCATTTTCATAACAAGCGTTACTTCCTGCACCTCACAACAATTGGCTATACTGTTAATCCCACACAATCCACCACTTAAGCATGTTGCTCATTCATAGGAATGAATTGAAAACTCATACTCTGCTTTGCTCACTTCTTACCAGTGTAAACCCATCATTATGGTAAAAGATATTATTTATGGCCGATATTATTAGCCTACTATGGAAGAGGCATGTATGTCACTTGAGAAAGCATAGAGAGAAGTACATTTCTGCTAGCAAAATACAGCCAGCATTTATTTAGAATGACCCGACAGAATTAAGAATATGCTTTATGTCACAGATTCAACAATCTAATGATATATACAAATAAACCTAAACACAGCTGCTACTAAAACAGCCATTACACTGTAAAAAAAAAATATTTAAAAAATAAGTTACCTGGTTTTAATTAAAATTTTGAGTTCATTGAAATTAAAAATTTGAGTTAATACAATGAACATTTTTGAGAATCGACAACCTTTATTCAAATTGTATTAAAATATGTAAGCATATTTGGGTAATTTTATTTGTGATGAAGCAGTGAAACATGCCAAACTGTGCTATTTTCATGATTTATCACACTTTTTTCAGGTTCAGATACAATAATATTTTGAGTTTCTATTTATTTAACCAATTTCCTTCATTGTATCAACAATTTTTTATTTTATTTCAATAAACTCAAAATTTTAAGGCAACCAGGTTACTTACTTTTTTAAGTTAAACCAACAAAAAAATGTACAGTGTAGTGACTAAAGCAAACATGACTTCATGAATTTATTGGCGTAAGTTTGTGCATGTGTCAGAGGACACACAACATTAAGTCAGTGAGCAGAATAAAGTCATGTTGCTTAACTTTGACGCTGAACTGAAAAAGATACATAATGCAGTAAATTAGAAAACCCGCACCAGAGATTACAATAGACCCAACAGAGGACAGATGGCAAGAAAAGTAGTAAAGAGGTGAGAAGTGCAGGAATGAGATTAAAAGAGGGATCGTTCCTGGAAAAGAGGGTACGGCAGATGTCAGGTCCAGGCTTAGTGATCCCCTGATTACAAATTGCAATTGCAACACCATCAAACAAAACCCAGAGGTGTTTCGAATTAACCTTAATGAACTTGATACTGATATAAGCAAAAGCTGCTGTCACCGGATTCACGCTCAGTGAAAGTGTTGACAGACAATGTTTCCTAAAAGAAAAGCTATTTTTAAGCCATATAAAGTTTGAATCTGAACCACCAGATTGAAGGTGCTGCTACTGAAACAGTTTTTTTAGAAACACATTGTCAAGTTGAGGGAAAAATAAAACACAGCAAGGCCTTATTTTTCACGTCACAAAAGGTCAGTTTGGTCATTTAGATGCTTCTCTCTGTGCCAAAGTGCTCTGATGTCTCATTAAGAGGACTAAGACTGTCAATTGAGGACATGACTGTGTTTAGGACGTATTGTTATTGACTTTGCCACTGCGCTTTTGCTGCTAAAATGATTTGGAGTCAATAATGAACATTTACTTTTTTGTGCGGTTGAATTTTTTTAGGCATACTATACAATTTTCATAGTATTTATTGATATCAGTTAGCTGTTTGAGCCAAACTAAATATGTGGGACACCAAGAAAGTTATGTGCTTAAATAGATGTTAAATATCTGTGGATTCATTAATAGGGGGGAAAATCACTACTATGACATATTTATTTACTACCATTTTTAATCAGCATGATACATAAATAAATTGATAATTATAATCTAATTATAAAACTACTTGTTCAACCTCCATAGTCATTTTAGAACACATAAAAGTAATTCATCATTGTTTTGAACATATTTTAAATGCTTTGATACAATCATGCAATTGATAATGTACAATTGTCTGCTGTTTCCTACATTATCAACTGGTTATTTCTTGTTGATCAAAATGTATACTGATTCCGTGTTGAATAGTCTTACCCTTCAAAACATGTAGGCATAAGTTCCTTGTAAGTCATTAAATGCTGAATGATTGAACTTGTTGTCATAAACTGTAAAGCACATTGTCTGTATTTCTCTCTGTTTTTTGTATAATTTGTGCTCTAAATTGATTTTGCAGAGGTGAATTTTGAATTTCACTAATGAAGGGGGATTTAAAGGGCTAGATCAATGATCAATCAGTTCTCTAAAAGAGCTCAGAGGTGAATCTCATTAACATAGAGTATAACATGGTGTTACAAATTTTGACAATGGAAGAACAAGAAGGAAACAAAAAGCCAGGAAGAAGAGGAGTACAGTTGCGTGGTGGAAGGGTACAGAGGAAAACCAGTGGAAGTGGTAGAAGAGGCCAAGATTATAGACATTCTGACCTTATGGCCGAGGTGGGTTGAAAGGTACAGCCGAAAGTTGGGAGAATAATCATGTCCTCAGTCATTCAAATGTTTGTAGACAGAACATGTTCATAATCAGACAATGAAACTTAACTAAACAAAAAATTCAAGAAACAGAAAAAACTGAAAATAAATCTAAAGCTAGAAAAACAGGAGACACTAAATGCAGAACTTACTTGACAAGGAGCTAGAAACTTGTACGCACAAAACAAACACACACAAATGCAACAAACCAGCAAGGACATGAGGGAAGGTAGCACAATATAAAGGGACAAGAAAATATGAGGATCAGGTGAGCACAATTAGTGAAACGAAGACCGGACTAAACAAGGGGGCGTGGTAACAGCAAACAAGGAAGGGCAAGAGGAGCACATGAAAAACACAAAGGGTGGTTCCCAATTCTTATTTGTGCATCCTCGTTTCCATTTCAAGGTTCCTTTCCTCGTGCCTTAGCTCTACCCCTTCAGGATGCAAGGGAAGGACGCGAGGACGGAGGAATTGAATCAAGTGAAATTATATATATCCTCGCTGCTTTTGACGTAACTTTAAAGCGGCGTCAGTTAATGATAACTCTGCACCGCTGGATTTAGTCGGGATTCTTGAACATTAGAGATAACTATTTATATTGTGAGCTTCAGCCTCCACAAAATACCACATTTGTCCATATTTTAATTAATAATTACCAGTTATTTTTAACAACAAATTTCAGTTATTAACTGTTTTTTATTTGTTGTATAGTATTAGTTTCTATTTGTTTCTCTATTTGTTTCTTTATTTTTCTTGTGCTTTGATATAATTCTGCAACTGTCAGGTGTTGTTATTTACCAAACATTTGTGTCTTGTACATGTAAACATAATAATAATAATGATTAATAAACTGTAGCACAATAAACTGCACGATGTGAAGGGGGAGGAGAATTAATGCTTGCGTCACGTTTATAGTCGATAAAACACTTCCGCAAAGGATACACCTGTGTATCCTCACTCACGACTCCTCAGGAAGCCTCCTCACTCCTCGATCTTCACCTCCTCGTGGTGCAATTATAGAATTGAGATGTCCTAAAAGATGGCTGAGCTCCATCGGTTTCCGGTTCATTGGATGGAGGATGGAGGAGAGAGGAAACGAGGAGGGAAATTGAGAAACACCCAAAGACAGACAGATACATGTGCTAAGACACAACACAAACATAGAAACTTTAAACAAAGACAACACAAACAAGGCTGCCAGGGCAGAACCCTGACGCAGTGGGTACGGAAAGTATTCAGACCTCCTTACATTTTTCACTCTTTGTTATATTGCAGCCATTTGCTAAAATATTTTCAAAAAGATATTTAAAAAAGAAAAACTAAAATATCACATGGTCCTAAGTATTTAGACCCTTTGCTGTGACATTCATATATCTAACTCAGGTGCTGTCCATATCTTCTGATCATCGTTGAGATGGTTCTTCTTTTAGCTCTTTGAGATTTTGTTAAATACAAAGTGATTTATAAATAAAATTTATTAGTATGGTTCTACACCTTCATTTGAGTCCAGGTGTGTTTGATTATACTGATTGGACTTGATTAGGAAAGCCACACACCTGTCTATATAAGACCTTACAGCTCACAGTACATGCCAGAGCAAATGAGAATCATGAGGTCAAAGGAACTGCATGAAGAGCTCAGAGACAGAATTGTGGTAAGGCACTGATCTGGCCAAGGTTACAAAAAAATTCTGCTGCAATTAAGGTTCCTAAGAGCACAGTGGACTCCATAATCCTTAGATGGAAGATGTTTGGGACGACCAGAACCCTTCCTAGAGCTGGCATCCAGGCAAACTGAGCTATCAGGGGAGAAGATCCTTGGTGAGAGAGGTAAAGAAGAACCCAAAGATCACTGTGGCTGAGTTCCAGAGATGCAGTCAGAAAATGGGAGAAAGTTATAGAAAGTCAACCATCACTGCAGCCCTCCACCAGTCGAGGCTTTTTACTTTTAAGTTACTTTTTTACCTAGATGTTTGCAGACTGTTATAAAAAGAAAATGGGATGCCACATAGTGGTAAACATGGCCTTGTCCCAACTTTTTGAGATGTGTTGATGCCATTAAATTTAGAATCAACTTATTTTCCCTTAAAATTATATATTTTCTCAGTTTTAACATTTGGTATGTCATCTATATTGTATTCTGAATAAAATATTGAAATTTGAAACTTCTACATCATTGCATTCTGTTGTTATTCACAATTTGTACAGTGTCACAACTTTTTGGGAATCGGGAATAGATAGATAGATAGATAGATAGATAGATAGATAGATAGATAGATAGATAGATAGATAGATAGATAGATGGATAGATGGATAGATAGATAGATAGATAGATAGATAGATAGATAGATAGATAGATAGATAGATAGATAGATAGATAGATAGATAGATAGATAGATAGATAGATAGATAGTTCTAGATAGATAGATAGATAGATAGATAGATAGATAGATAGATAGATAGATAGATAGATAGATAGATAGATAGATAGATAGATAGATAGATAGATAGATAGATAGATAGATAGATAGATAGATAGATAGATAGATAGATAGATAGATAGATAGAATTAAGCCAGACATCAAATAGATATGAGACATTGTTTTGATTGTATTCAGGGTTATTACTGTAATTGTTGGGAGGGGGTAGTCCCGAGCTGTAGATTTAGGGCTCAGAGGCTCAGCTGTCAAATCCTTTTTTAACGACTTAAACTTGCATTCAAAGGTAACAGCCTAAGTTCACCCGCCCCACCCTTACTCACTCACTCCCCGTCAGCAGTCACTGTCATCAACCGTGGTCTTTCTTACCTGTACATTTGAGAACGGACGTTGTTCTTTCTCTGCTAACTCTTTGGAAAAACATCTATCAATCCATCATTTTTTAAAGGAGAACTGACCACCAAGATTTTTATGGGACATTAATTACAGGCACCCAACAAAAATAGATTCTCTGGGAACATCTCAACAAGAGCAGCTTCCAAGTAGAGTGTGTCTCTATTTGGGAAAAGAGGACCTGACAGACAACAATTCCTGAACCCCTACCTGTGCCCTCCACCAGCAGCCAAAAATGGGGAATAGCAAAAGCAGTGCTATGTCCAAGGAAATCCTGGAGGATCTCAAACTCACTACCAAATTCACAGAGGAGGAACTTTCACAGTGGTACGAGAACTTTCAGAAGCAGTGCCCATCTGGCCGTATCACACCAGAAGAATTTAAAAAGATCTACGAACGCATTTTCCCAGAAAGCGATGCCGCATCATATGCCCAGCACGTCTTCCGCTCCTTCGACACGAATGATGATGGAACACTGGATTTCAAGGAATACATCATTGCCCTACATATGACATCAACTGGAAAGACGGAGCGGAAGCTGGAATGGGCCTTTTCACTCTTCGATGTTGACAAGAACGGCTATATCACCAAATCAGAGGTGGCAGATATCTGCCAGGTAAGTCAAATGTTAGTGAACATCTTCACAAATAGGCCTATATAACATTTGTGGCACTGTTGTTGCTTCCCTTCAAAATCATGGCATAAAGGAGTGAGTATATTTATATAGGGGGACTGGGGCTAGTTGTCACACTTTTTTACTGCAATTTCTCAGAGTATCAAAACATTTCACCCTTATTCCCCAGGGGGAAAAGAAGATTTTTTTTGAACAAACATTGACCTTTTGTGACAAAATGCCCCAATATGCAAGGTATGTTGTCACCCAGGGGCAAGTTATAATAGTGCCTGTCATTAAACAGTCTATCATTTCAGTAAAATAATTATTACATGAAAAACAATAATTCAACTGCACAAAATTAAAAAAAGAATGTAGGAACTTACACAAACAATTGTTCAAATGTATAACAGTTAAAGAACGTGCGACAACACATGCTAAGATGTGACAACTTACCCCAATCAGACATTTATAATAAATATTTGTCCTGAAAAAAAGTTATTCTTCATTATAGTTGACTCTTGTCTGAATGTCTCCCAGTGTGGTTTTATTGTGTTATCTTGTTACAAATGATAATATTAACATTTAAGAGAGCAAAATGATTCTGATTTAACCAACTAGAAAAAAAGTATCTTAAATACTTATAGTTCCTGAAAACCGCCCATGTGACGACTTCCCTCTGTGTGACAACTTGCCCCTGCCCCAATGTAGTGCTCATGCATTCTAATCTTTCTCCTGATCACGCATCACATATTCTGTTTTTAATCAATGAACCAGAATTTCTCTTTATTCTCTCTCTAAGTTTTGTTCTGTCAGCAGCAATACTGAACACAAACAAAGCACAAGGCCTTGTTAAAAAGAAGACAAATGTCTAATAACTTTGACTCAACAAGTCAGTGCCTTAGAGCTTGGCTAATGGAATTGGCCGATCCCAAAATAATCCGCCCGATAAAGGGTTTAGCTTGAACAATAAATGTACACAGAGGTCTTTTCGTAGGTAGACAGCCATTAGCAAAGAGACAGGTGGGTGGGGGGATTACAGTGTGAGGTACTTTTTTAAGAAAGATGCTGGATAACTGGGTCACAGTAAACAGTGGGAACATGAGGCTTACACTGCATATTATATCTGCAGATGGACAGACAAGAGAAAAGGTGTTTCTTCACTGATAGCAAGAAACGAGTCACACAGATCACAATACTAATATAAATTGAAGCCTTGGAAGAGACTATAGGCTACACCACCGCAGAAACTTCCAACACGATCTCATGGTCATGCGTATAAATAGTACAGGAAATACACTTTCCCTTTTGATGCCTTGTTTACTTGTTTAAGGCATTCGTGGATTTATTTGACCTCATACTCAGGCTTTGTGATCACTGATTTGGTGGTTTATAAGTGTAAATATCTCTGTCATCGTGCCAGTGACTGAATGCGAAAGAGTAGCATATTAAAGACTGAGCTGTGCTGAGGCCAGCATGCGGTTTTGGCTGGAGCTTTCGTGCTGCATCTAATCTGTATTATTCTTACGCGTCTGTGTCAGAGATAAACATCTCCTCAGCTCACTGAACCACTCAGATCCAGGTCAGCTTTGGTCAGGAAAAACTAAAGTCTATGTAGATGACCCTTGGCATTAGCGATCGTAATCTATGATGATTAGCTCCAGACAGGCATTATCAGAAGAGCAGATGGTCATTCATTTGATACTCCCAATTATGGCTGATGATAATGGATGCCGTTTTCACAGTCATTTAGATTTTCACTGTCTGAAAATGAATAAACCATTACATAGCCTGTATTGAGATTTAAGGGGTTTGCTTTTGCTGTATTGGGGAGATAATGCTATGAGATTGGAAAATTGTGGATAGACTATAGTGTTAATAATATTATTTAAAAAAAAAAAAAAAAAAGATGAGGTAGTTACATTGTACTTACTCAGATAAGTACTGAGATACATTAATAAACAATGTACTTACTATAGAGTTTTTGTTAGGGTTTAGTTTAATGTTAGTTTCATGTAATTATGCATTATTTACTATTTTTTACTATAGTGAGTACAGTTTATAAAGATATATTAACTTGCATATATTTTCTTGCAAATTATATTATAATTGGTATAACATAATAAAAAATATAATTAGTATAGTATATCATATTTAGTTACTATAATTAGTATAATATAATTAATATAATTAAAGTATAGTATAGCATAGATAGTATAGATATATTAGATATTAAATATATGTTATAATTGTCTATACTATCCTATTTATTTTTATTTTTTACATTTAAGCCATATTCATATTATGTCAATGAAAGAGAGAGATTTTAATTATTCAGGTTACTCTTTATTTAAATAGTCCACTTTAAACATTCTACAAAGCAACTACTAAGCTACTAAAAAGAGAATGAGCATTGACATGAGTATTTCTTTCCTCCCTCCTCACCTCCACTTTTCTTCCATCTTGTTGATCTTCAGGCTATCTTTAAGCTGATCCCCAAAGAGGCCCAAGAGGATCTTCCAGAAGACGCAAACACTCCTGAGAAGAGAGCAGACAAACTGTGGTCGTACTTCAATAAAAAAGATAATGGTAATATTTTAGTTTTTATATTTCAGTTAAATAACCTTTAGTTGTTTGTATATCTTTTAAACTGATAAATACTCATCCGTGAATACATGGCAAACATTTCAAGAGTGTTATTTGAATATTATCATGATGGTAGATGGTATCTTCTAATGTCAAAATGCTGCTGTTAATAGAAAGAATATGTGAGTATATCCGGTAACATTGAGGGTTCTCACCCTCTTTTTCTCTTCTTCTTGCAGAACGATTGGCTGAGGGAGAGTTTATTCAAGGTGTTCTTGACAATGAAGGCGCTATCCACCTTATTCAGTATGAGCCCAAACAGTAACAGTAAAATTAGAACAATAACAATGTATTTTTTATTGTCAGTTAGTTTCCTTCTCTGTTCCCCCCCTTTTCATTTTTCATTGTTTGTTTTCAATTTTTACCCCTTTAATCTAGGCACATCTGTCTGTGTCTTTTATTAGCACAAAATAATTTTGTCAATATCTGGAAGCCCAACTACAATTTATTTGGAGGGAGTCGTGATAGATGGAGTGAGGATATGTTAAAGTGATTGTAAACTGGTAGTAAAGTGACGCTTCAGGGAACATACTAATGTGTTGAAATGTGTGAACAATATAGACTTTCTGGCTGATGAAATTATAAAAATACCCTTAAACTGTAATCAAGTATTTTTATTCTTTATAAATCTAAACGAGAGCAAGATAATTACTGTTTTTCTTGTAAAATATGTCAAATACAGAAGGCCAACTAAACCTCTAGGCTGTTGACTAAAAAAAAGAAGAAAACAAATACGACTTATCATCCAGGAAGATTGCACAATATATTGATTATTGCTTGTCATTTAAATGAAGCAGATCTGATTTTGATGTCAACTGTTGAGGAATAAAATGAAAACTTAAAAGCAACCATGAGTCCAACTATTTTGTGTCAGTATGTGTGAATTTGTGTGTAATTAGAAGAGGTGAAGAGCTCAAGTGAACTGCTGGAAATGGCAGCACATTAATCTCTAATGGTCAGCCAGCGGCCAAGAGGTTTAACATTCATTCTCGTGGCAATATTTACCCGTAATCCTAGATTATCTTTGTGCGCATCAACAAATGGGAAAGTTGGGCCAGATATATACTTTATGCACACAGGTAAATGTGAGTCTGTATGCCAGTACTTTGGAATGTTGTGTTGGAGAGAATCTGAAAGCTCTTTATAACACTGTTTAATAACCTTAGTCTTAGTCCAAGTTAGGATTACTGACATAATCGCCTGTCCAACATTGCAAAGTAGACATTTCGAAATCTCCACTTTTACAGTCCATCCTCCCTCTCCAGTCTCTTTAATATATCATCTTTTCCTTTGTTTTGCCGTATTGAACATTTGTGATAATGAACTTGAACCGTTAGAAACACAAAGAATGTCACATTGGACACGGTGAATGTAAGATATATCACAAAATTGCGCAATTCTTACAATATGATTTACAGTATTGACTATATACCTTGCTCAAATCACAGAAGTAGTAGAAAACCCCATGACACAAATAATCACACCGTCTGATGTTTGCAACAATTCCACATTTATATTTCAAGCATTTTAGATTTTCTTAGTAATAATGTTCTTTTAAACAAGTCTGTACATTACCTATGGTATCAGATCCTTTATTATTAAATAACACAGCTATTCCAATATATATATACATATATATATAGCATAAAAGACGAGCTATAACTGAAAACCATTTTGTTTTAGACATAACAGATGAGATGCATAACTGAAATTAATACAGTCTTCATGATCTGACACAATCTCAGTGTAATCCACTCAAGAGTCTCGTACATTTCAACACAAAATAACATTTCCCAGAATCCTCTCACTTGGAAATCCAATCAATGAATGATTTACACACAGAAGGGGACTTTCTCACACCTGTTTTGTCTGCATATAGTCTCTCTCACTCATATTGACTGAATTTCAGCCACACACATAACTGAGGGGGAAACAATCATCTAAAGACCCTTTGCATAGACAATTTTTACTGGTCAGTCAGTTAATCAGGCAAATAAATAAATAAATCATACAAGGCCTTTGTTGTAAAAACTCACCCCAAAATGAAAATTCTGAAATCATTTACTCTCGCACTTATCTAGACCCCATGACTTTGAGTAAATGATGTCAGATTTTTCATTTTTGCGAGAATCAGCAAGGAGAATCTATTCCTTTCATAGCCTCCTTCATCTCATCCATCTCTCTCTCGCAGTCCTCACACGTATCTGGTCTGCATCCCCCAACCAGTACCAGGGTGGGCACATCCTCCTCTTGCACCATTCTCATGTTCCCATTGGACGCCCACACAGAGTCTATCATCCCATTCGGGCACTGTAATAGGCCACTGACTGAGTACAGCCCGCCCCCTGGGACAACCTCATCATAGGATGGAGCGTGGGTTGTAGCGCGGGCCTCTTCTAATCGAAGCCTCTGGCGGTGACGCATCTCAATGACTGTTTTGGTGTAAGAATTAAGGGTCATTACTGCAGCTCCCATGCAGCAGCTGAAAGACACCCATGCCAACCTTGGAGTTGAGAAGGGAGTGAGTGGACCGTGCAAAAGAAAGAGGGAGATTAGCATAGAACTAGACCGGAGGTAACTTACAGGCCTTTGTCAACAAACGGTGGAATGTTCTTACTTTTTTGTGTGCTAATTAAAACTTTGACATTCAAATGGAATTTAACTTCATGGAAACCAAACCTGGGCACAAGACATCATCCATATTTGAATATATGTGAGCCTGGACCACAAAACCAGTCACACAGGTATATTTGTGGCAATAGCCAACAATACATTATTTATAAATGTCCTATTGTAATATAAAAAATGTATTATTAGTAGTAATAAGGACTTAATTTGGACAACTTTAAAGGCGATTTTCTCAATATTTGTGGGTTTTTTTGCCCCCTAGATTCCAGATTTTCAAATAGTTTTCCTATTTCAATGGAAAGTAAATTTATTAAGCTTTCAGATGATGTCTAAATCTCTTTTTTTAATTACCCTTATGACTGGTTTTGTGGTCCAGTGTCACATACATATACAATTATCATAGATTTGACATTCCATATTTATAATATATGTAAACTTGAATGATATTTGAGATCTATGGCAAAAGGGGAAGTGAAAAAATCTTTAAAAATATTATATTATTTAATGATACATAATGATTAATATAATATAATATAATATAATATAATATAATATAATATAATATAATATAATATAATATAATATAATATAATATAATATAATATAGTTACATTATGTTACTATTATTTGATAATTGTAAATAAATGGTGATGATTAAATGATGACAGAATTTTTCGTTCACTGTTAACATTTTAAAGGCATCAGTAAAGTCCTGGAATCATATGAAACGTTTTGGAAACAGCACAAAAAATATTAAGATATGCCAAACACAAACATCGTGATTTTCTGTAAAGCTGTTTTGAAACAATATGTATTGTGAAAAGCACTATATAAATACATTTAATTTGACTTTCCTTTAAGTTATACGAGCAAACTACCCTTTTAATCGAATCATATCTAACCATACATAAGTCGGGGTGGAAGTATATTGTGTTAACATGTAAGTGTCCTCACGCAAAAGACCAGCCGTAGTCCCACGTCTGAGGCCTCCAGTCTTTGGGCCCCACGATCACAGTCAGCTGAAATACTGTGGTGTACATCATATGAGCCACCATCCCTAACAGTCCTGAAATATATAACTAGAGAGAATTAGAACAATATAAGATGCCTGGTACCTATGTGATGCAAAAGATCAGAATATCATTCTTAAACTATAACTGCAAAGACTGCAATACCCAAATATACCACAAGAGAGAACCAGTCTCTTACCTGAGAGCACAGTGCACATGGCTGCAAAAGCGTTGATTTTGAGCGCATGCATTTCTTTATGAGCACACAACACCTCCACCCACATAAGTAGAAATCCCATTCCCAACAAACTGATGTACATGAACTCAGCAATCATTGACAACCACAGAACACCTGCAGTAGGCAGAGAGGAACACATACAGTTTTATGAGCACATGGTGTACAAATAGAGAGAGACTTGACATTCTGCATATAGACGTCATGTATCATTTCATATGCGCATGCACACACACACACACACACACACACACACACACACACACACACACACACACACACACACACACACACACACACACACACACACACACACACATACCATGAGTCTCTCCAGGAGTAAGATCTAGGAACCTGCGACATCGTTCCCCTGTAATGTAGTAGAGTTAACAAAAATATCAATGAAATACAATGTCTGACACACACTATAATGATTATTTTAAAAAATGAACAACATAAGCATTTTTAAATGGGTGTCATTTTGGTTTTTACAATTTCTTTGATACAAATTTGGCACTAATTTTTCAAAACTCCAGACATAAAACTCACAACCAATGATCAAAATACAAATTTTTCATTTCATTGCAATGATCTAACAATCAATAAAAACAACACAATAAGTAATGGAAATGAAGGAACATTCTGTTATCATCATGAAGCTTTCATGATAATAAAATCAATTTACACCAATTACTGTGGAACATGAACCAACTGGTCTACATTATTTTGGATATACCTCATCATCAATCTTTTTCGGACACTGTTTCTATGATCCCATGTTTCACTTTTATAGAGCATGTTTTCAGATTTGACATTACTGTATGTTTGCAGATCCTTAATGAGATCCTGTGCTCAAATCCACAAAAGCAGGCTGATAAAATATTTAGAACATTAGACAGCCTTTTACAAGTGACTTTTACAAGTTTTGTGTCTAGATTTTGAAAAATGCCATCAAGGTTCTGAAATTAGTACCAAAGTGATTGTTAAAAAAAAAAAAAAAAAAAAAAAAAAAAAACACTGTAGCCTAATTTGAAATTTGTGCCATGTTGCTCAAAACCCCTCAACTTCTCTTTCTTCCATAAAAACACAAAATAAAACAGTTAGCAGAATGTTCATGCAGCTCTTAAATAAATTTAAAGTGAACAGTGAGAAGGGACTGTCTAGCTAGAACTTCCAGTCTTGGAGGGCCATTGTCCTGCAGAGTTTAGCTCACAAAAATCCCCTTTGCTGCATCTCTGAAATCTTGCTCACATTTGCATATTTTCAAATATAGCAAACATTTGACAGGACCTGGACAACATTCGGTTTTATTGTATGGAAAGAGTAGCGTGAAAGTCTAGCCTAACATCTCCTTTTGTGGTCCATATGACAGTGAGTACATAATTTGAGATTATTTTTGGGTAAACTTTCTCTTTGATGTTTCTTGATGAGAGTTGTTCTTACCATCAGCATGTTTTTCACAAGACTCCCAAAATCCTGTGTGGAAATATCTGAAGGTGTACTTGTCTTCTCCCGTCTCCCAAATGTAGTGAACTGCATTGGCCAGTTGCCTTTGACGAATCCTGGCAAGTTCCTCCCTTCGCTTTGGTGATAATGTGCCCCGTGGATCTGGGGTGGGACTTTCTGAAAGAAAAGAAAAAGCCTGTTAGTAACCTAAATAAGCAATGTACAAGCTGTAACATTTCACATGCATGCCAGAATGCTGACAGACTGTCAGTGTGTCAATCTGCACATTAGTATTGGGGATTTTTCATTGACTAATGATTTCCATCACTATGCCAAAAGGTGGCGACTATATATTTATAAACAGTGTTGGGGCTAATGCATTACAAGCATAGTGAGTTAAATAATCAATTACTTTTTCATTGCTTTTAAATTTACCTCTTACTTCCAATTTAGAGCGTGAAAGCTCTCCTGTCCTCATGTGAGAAATGGTAATTGTAACTAAATATGAGCATGCATTTTCTCATTGCACTTGCATAATGACAGGTTCAGTTTTCCTCAAATAGAATTAAAAAATATATACTTTATGTATTGAATCTCACTTTATGTCAATGTCTTTGCTGCTGACGTTCGATGATCCAATTGAATTACAGCTTTTCTCAATCGATTTGACACATTTCTCCAAAATTGGATCACTCTGTTCTCAAAACAGTTAACTCAGTGATCTGAACACTTTGTACCCGTCCTAAAAAGATTGTACATTTTCACACATATTACAAGTAATGTGAACCATTTTCTCAAAACACTAAGCACAAAATTCTCAGATGTTTATACAAACGGGATTCCAAAAAATTTGGGACAGTGTACAAATTGTAAATAAAAACAGAATACAATGATGTGGAAGTTTCCAATTTCAATATTTTATTCAGAATACAGCATAGATGATATATCAAATGTTTGAACTGAGAAAACGTATCATTTTAAGGGAAAAAATGGCATCAACACATCTCAAAAAGTTGGGACAAGACAATTTTTACCACTGTGTGGCACCCCTCTTCTGCAAACATCTGGGAACTGAGGAGACAAGTTGCTCATGTTTAGGAATAGGAATGTTGTCCCATTCTTGTCTAATACAGGCTTCTAGTTGCTCAACTGTCTTCTTGGTCGTATCCTCCTCTTTATGATGCCCCAAATGTTTTCTTTGGGTAAAGATCTGGACTGCAGGCTGGCCATTTCAGAACCCGGATCCTTCTTCTACACAGCCATGATGTTGTAATTGATGCAGTATGTGGTATGGCATTGTCATGTTGGAAAAATGCAAGTTCTTCCTTGAAAGAGAAGTTGAAGTTCTAGAACTTGGATATACCTTTCAGCATTGATGGTGCCTTTCCAGATGTGTAAGCTGCCCACGACACACACACTCATGCAACCACATACCATCAGAGATGCAGTCTTCTGAACTGAGCGCTGATAAAAACTTGGGTTGTCCTTGTCCTCTTTAGTCTGTGTGACATGGCGTTCCAGTTTTCCAGAAAGAACTTCAAATTTTGATTCATCTGACCACAGAACAATTTTCCACTTTGCCACAGTCCATTTTAAATGAGCCTTCGGTGGATGTTCACCGAAATGTTTTCTGGAAGTATTCCTGAGCCCATGTTGTGATTTCCATTACAGTAGCATTCCTGTATGTGATGCAGTGCCGTCTAATTTTCCTGAAGATCAAGGGCATCTAGTATGGTTTTCTGGCCTTGACCCTCACACACAGAGATTGTTCCAGATTCTCTGAATCTTTGGATGATATTATGCACTGTAGATGATGATAACTTCAAACTCTTTGCACCACTATTTTTCGCCTCAGCACTAGGAGAATTGGCAATCCTCGGCCCATCTTGACTTCCGAGAGACACTGCCACCCTGAGAGGCTCTTTTTATACCCAATCATGTTGCCAATTTTCCCTAATAAGTTGCAAATTGGTCCTCCAGCTGTTCCTTATATGTACATTTAACTTTTCCAGCCTCTTATTGCTACCTGTCCCAACTTTTTGTGATCATTTGATCCTTTGTGAGATTTGTAAATTATTGCATTAGTTTTCTTATTCACAATTTGTACAGTGTCCCAACTTTTTTGGAATCGAGTTTGTAATTATAGTTCATAAATCCAACCAAAATGTTAATATATATAAGGACAAATCTATCACAGCTATATTTATTGGCTTTACACAAATTACAAATGTATGAACCATTTGTACAAACACAAACAAAACTCTGGAATTTTTTATATTATCAAATGCACATGGTATGTTTTCTGTTGGCCCCAAACTGATATCTGCTTGATTAATAATACATGATACAGAAAATGACGTTTTTTCCAAAATGTAATAGGGAAAACATAAAATGGAAAGTATACAGGGAACATGAAAATATGCAAGAGAAGAGGGGAATAAAGAGGTGGTGTGGGTAGGAGGAAGTGGTGTAATAGAAAGGAAAGAAAGAGTGGGACATACAAAAGGACATCATAAATGAGGAGAGAGGAGGAAGTAAAAAAGGAGAAAAGGAGGAGAGCTGAGTACAGTGGAGGGCATTGGTGTAGTGGAAAGAGCAAGAGGAGAAACTGTAAGAAGGACATAGTGGACAGCAGGGTGGTACCACTATTCAGTGGTTCTTAACCCTTGACCTGGGGAGCCTTTCTGAGGGTATGGGGAATTTTGGATTCATTCCACATAAAATGTTTTATTTATTTTATTTTTAAATAAGAAATGGCTTTAAATTCAAGATAAAATAATTTGGCATAATGTTATGTTTGAATACTGTATACCTATAAACACATTTTTATAAATATCTGTAGTTGAGATAATTGAAAAGCTTTTGCCTGGCAATTTGTATGATCTCAAATGTCAGGGTGGCACAACTGCCAATATTTTATTATCAACTTGACAAGGAAATAACATTAAGCCTGATACTGTAATGCAACATCCAGAGGACCCCAATAGACCATTGTGGCAGAGTGAAAAGTTTACAGATATCTCTCAAATATTGACAAAAACATCTAATTTCAAGTATTATATAAGATATATATTTTTGTTGTTTATCAGAATAAAAAAAACTTTTAAATACTGTTCATGACTCATGATGAAATATGCATTACATCAGTATTTTTTTTTTTTTTTAAATAAGTTTTTTTTTTAGGCTTTATTTGCTCAGTGACTCATATAAAAAACCCTGTTGGAAAAACATTACAATAAACCTGTATTGTCATCAGTGTAATTGTACATCTACAGCTGAAATCATTAGAGAACACATATGTAGTTTGGATGTTAGTATTTACTTTTAATAAATGCATTACTAGAAAAACATTATTTGGCTAAGGTAAGAGACGGTTTAGATCGCTGTGTTAACTGTTTTGAGAGCAGTTACATAACATTTGAGGAAAAGCTGTAAGATAAACATCACATTTATGTTTAATTTTTTCTTTTTATTGCTTATGGAAGAGTGTTGAACTGACTTCTCCTGCATCCTATTCTTCTGCAGTCCAGAATGAAAGCACAGCCGAAAGGTTTGTTTGGGGTTTAATTCACTTATCCTGAGGTTTATTTCACTTATGGTGCGAAAGGGCCTTTAACAACTAAATTCGTAGTTGCTCTTAAAAAACAAACAAGCAAGAGTAAAACAGAGTAAAACGTGAAATTAACTTAATGCATTACATTCCATAAAAAGTAATTGAGTTAAACAATTATTTACTTTTTTAAGGTAGTAATAGAATATTGTAACACAACTTTCCCTAACACTGTTTACGAATGAATCGTTGAGTCATTCACTCAACCCATTCATTTAAAACAACCGTCTGCTTTCATTTAGTTCTGGACTGTATCTGGTGATGGGTCAAATAGTCAGAACAATATTATCTCTAAAATGGAAATTATTCAGTCATAACTTCTTGTAATATCATACTCTCAATCGTTATGTTGGTCTGAATATCTGCATGATTATGATTTATCACACCAGTAATATCAAACCAGAAGATTAAGATACAACATACCTGTAGTGTAAGGCTCACTATTGTTCTGGCCGCAGTTCTTCATCTTGACAGGTGAAAGGCAGAGAGGTTTGACCACCTTGTGCGTTCCTTCACACCAATAAGACGTGCAGAAAGCCAGCACAGATAAAGCAAGTGCAAGGGAGGTCAGGAAAAGAGAGAGCAGGGAGCGAGACCGCCTAGACATGTGGTCCAACATGCTACCTAGAGGAAAGGAAGAGAAGGGCAAACCGGGATGCCAGTGGCCACACACACACACACACACAAATCTTTGGGATGATAATGAAATTGAGAAAATGATATAAAGGAGAAATGAGAAAGAAATCCCTGTGACAGATGGTAGGAGAAATGAAGATGTGGATTTATTAAAGGAGAGGGTCAGATAAGGAAAGAAAAGCATATGTCTCAGGCTTATACATTTAAACTTTGTTCTAAGCAGATGTTTATTAACCAAAGCAACAAATGAAAAGAGATCTAAAAGACAGATTACATTAACTACAGACACATATACTACTCGACTACTATATATATGTTAATACGATTTGGCATTAATACTATATATCATAATATGGATTACTATTTTAAGCTTGTAAGCTATGATATATATATATATATATATATATATATATATATATATATATATATATATATATATATATATATATATATATATATATATATTTATTTATTTATTTATTTATTTTATTTTTACATTAAGTAATTTCCACAATGTCTAAAATAAAATATTAATGTCATAAAATTGCTTTATTGAAAATTGTAAGATATATGAGTATCTTATATCAGTGATCTGTTATGCTTCTTTGAAATGCAAAGGTAAATAAATGTAGGAATTACTTGAAGAACATGCAAGATGTTAATAATTATCGCAACATTATTAGAGATGTATACATATAAGACAAAGTAATAACTGAATTTACAAAAATGGACCAGTTCAAAAGTGTACATACCATTGAATCTTAATACTGTGTGTTGTTACCTGGATGAGCAACAATTTTATGTTTTGATATTTCATTAGGTTAACTAAACTAAATGAAAAATGTTGCCTTGGCAGTTAGATTTATAAAATAAAGTAGTTTTTTATACATTATTTCACTTAATTAACATTTTCTTTTTTTTTCTTTTTTTAATGGTTTAGTTTCAGTTCAGTTCTTTAGAAAAGTCCTGCCCAATCTTTGTTCTCTAGCATTTTCAGTTGTTGTTGTTTTTTATTCTTTCCAGTATGACTTTGAGATCCATCTTTTCAAACTGAGGAACTTTTTTCCATTTTAAAATTCCATACTTCCAGGCTCAAATTTCCTTTCAGTAGATTTTCATACCATGTAACAATGGTTCATACAGCATTATATTCAGCTTTATATTTGGTTATCTGTAAATATTTTTCTCAAAGTTACAACATACAGAGCCCCTTATTAGGAGCCAATAGGGTGTACATTTTTCATCTTTTCTTTAAAGATCTTCTTTTTTTTTTTTATCACGGCACTTCAGAGACTACATAATATATTTGCATCTCCTGTGCCATGATGCCTTCTTAAACATCAGTGAATATTTGCATCTTTTATAATAGTTGTGTTTACAGTAAATTCCTCAGTTGTCCTCAGTGCAAAAAGATGGATCTCAAAATCATAGTAGTCACAGTCGGAAAGGGTTTAAACATGCAGAAGATGCTGGAAAACGCTTATTCGGGACAGTACTAAACAAAAATAACATGCACTGTTTATGATCCCTCTTATTTAGTTAAAATTATTATTAACATATTGCATATTTTTCAAGGGGTATGTACATTTATGACCAGAACTGTAATCTAAAGGTAAAACATGTAATGCAGAATAAATTATATGGAACTATTACTGATATTCCCTAAGGCATCATCCAGCCTAGCCCTGAATAGGATTAAAAATGAGAAAAGGAAAGAGAGGGAATTCAAAGGATTACGTTTGAAGTTACGTGATGAAATTATTAGTTAAGCTCTTGCATTAAGTCTAACTTTACTTGTAATCCTCTAATAATCTGTTTTAATCTGTTAGAGCTTTGTAGGTGTGCATGTTTTTTATATATATATATATATATATATATATATATATATATATATATATATATATATATATAAACACTTTTAAGGATTTCTATGTATTATTTTTATCCTTAAATAAACTCGCATTACAATTTTGAGCAATATGAACATTTAATATGAAAACTGTAAAATAAAAGTAGTTTAATAGATCAGAATAAACCTGACTACATTATAGATTACATCAACAAAACTTAAGTCAGGTCAACTAGAAACCGTTATTTGCGGCAAGATCTGCATATTTTCATTTTTTACAGTATATTGAAATACAGATACTCCTTTTTTTATGTTTGTAAGCAATCTGAAAGACATTTTGCGCGCTAATCAGAAGCAATGCTCAAATCACTCATTTATTGATAATAGTACCAGATGTATCTGCAGTATTGAGAATTGAATTTAGCAATATTTTACAAGAAAATCAACATTATTCTGCATTAAAAAAGCTCTTTTTTTATTACCTGTGCCCATTTATCTTCTTACATCATGTCCATCGTAATAATTTCCCCCTATTTCGATCCATTAATTTTCATCTTTTTCTACCTTCTGTGCAGTTGTTAAACACAGAAGGTCTCGTCTCTTTGGTTCAGCATGCAGTTTCCCTCCTTATCCTTGTGCGATTATTTCTGGTTTTCCCCTTTTTTGGTACAATCCTGCCCAAATCTCCTCCTTTTCCTGCCTTCACACTCTACCAAGAGCATCCATAATCCCTCTTCAGTCCATCTGTTAGTGCCGTCTCCATCTTTCTATCTGGTCATCTTTTACATCTCTGCATCCCACCCTTTTTAAACAACCCTCTGTTCTACCTGTTCTTCACACCCCTCTACGTCTGCACCGGCCCTTGCATGTGACCTGTTCCACCCTGGGACATTACCCACCCCTCCTGTAAAAAGTAATCACTGTGTACTACTGTGAATCACATATTGTCCTTCTCCCTGTAAATCACTTCAACATGAGCTTAAATATTAAATACATTCATCAGAATTTGTAGCTAAAGGTATTTGGTGTTCTTATGATTTCCATCCAATCCTCCCACCTCCACTCCACTTTAAAAAAGTCCCACGAGATAATGCATTGTTTAATATTATTATTTACACTTTATTATTTACAAAAAAACAAGCCATGAAAAATGTATAAGTTATAAAAACAATGAATATGTGAATGTGATGTTTCTGTTACTGTATGTGTACAGATGTATGCGGGAAAAATTCATGCGGGGGGTGGGGGGAGCTGTGTTCATCCCCAGGCCTGGGACTTGCAGTAATGGAGAACTAGTTTCCCATCACTTCCAAAACACTGTAAAACAGAATAGAACAACAAGGTTTACCTATTAAATCACTAAAAACACACTGTACCTTCACAGAAATGCCCACCAAAATTGCATTAAAGGGTTAGTTCACCCAAAAATTAAAATTCTTTCATCAATTACGTAGCCACGTCGTTCGACACCCGTACAACCTTTGTCCATATTCAGAACACAAATTAAAATATTTTTGAGAATAGTTTTTGTGCGCAAAAAACAACAACTAAATAATGCCTTATATAGTAATGGCCAATTTCAAAACACTGCTTCCTGAAGCCTCGGTGTTACGAATCAGTGAATTTAGGTCAAATCCCGGCACGATCATAGATGCCTCATTCGACCGATCCACGCAGACACTAATGAGGAATATATATAATATATGATCGCGCCAGCATTTTGACCCTATTTGGAAAGAAGTAATGGCATTGGGAATATTACATTACAAATAACAAATTAACAAAAACAAATACTGTTCGGTTTCTCACAGAGACCGATAGCTTCGTGCCTTAAGACATCAATGTGTTGTCACGAGCCACAGGCTTTATTATGGATTTGTACATAATACGAGTTTTTTACTCTCATAGTGGCTGTCATAGAAAACACCCCATTAACATGCAACGTTTGGAGTTAAAAATCTCCATTTGTGTTCTACTGATGAAACAAAAACACCTACATGGTTAACTATCCCTTTTAAAAAGCCAGATGGGGGCAGACTAACATTTGGCAAAACACACCCAAAAATAAATGCATTAAAAAAACATACCTCAAAAAGCACACCCACTTCTTGGTCTGGTGATGGAGCAAATGACTGATTGACATAAATAAACTGATGGAAGAGAAGAAAAATAAAGATAAAGCATTTAGTACAAAAGAGCAATAAAAACCTTTTTTTTTTTATTTCATGAGTAAAATGAATTGGTTGGTTCATAAATAAAATTATTTATATATATATAAGTACCAGAAATATTTTAAGGGGCGGTCACGCTGCACTTTTCACTCCATTGTGTCCCGGTATGACCTTCTGACTTATTTAAAAGAACTACACTCACCTAAATGATTAATAGGAACACCATACTAATACTGTGTCTGACCCCCTTTCGCCTTCAGAACTGCCTTAATTGTACGTGGCACTGATTCAACAAGGTGCTGAAAGCATTCTTTAGAAATGTTGGCCCATATTGATAGGATAGCGTCTTGCAGTTGATGGAGATTTGTGGGATGCACATCCAGGGCACGAAGCTCCCGTTCCATCACATCCTAAAGATGCTCTATTGGGTTGAGATCTGGTGACTGTGGGGGCCGTTTCAGTACAGTGAACTCACTGTCATTGTCAAGAAACCAATTTGAAATGATTCGAGCTTTGTGACATGGTGCATTATCCTGCTGAAGTAGCCATCAGAAGATGGGTACATGGTGGTCATAAAGGGATTGACATGGTCAGAAAAAATGCTCAGGTAGGCCGTGGCATTTAAACGATGCCCAATTGGCACTAAGGGACCTAATGTGTGCCAAGAAAACATCCCCCACACCATTACACCACCACCACCAGCCTGCAAAGTGGTAACAAGGCATGATGGATCCATGTTCTCATTCTGTTTACGCCAAATTCTGACTCTACCATCTGAATGTCTCAACAGAAATTGAGACTCATTAGACCAGGTAACATTTTTCCAGATCTCTCAAGATCTGCTTGGTTAAAAAAAAAAAAATCCAAATATCTTCCTTTGTGTTCAGCAGAAATTCATACAGGTTTACAACAACTTGAGGGTGAGGTTTTTTTGGGTGAACCATCCCTTTAAGGCCAGAGTATATTTAATTTTTCATGTTCCGTGTCCACTCCGCACAGCATTCAAAAGTATACTAACTCAACCAGATGAGCACTGATGGAAAAGTTTGAAACAATTACTTTTCCAGACTCTGCAGGATATCAAAGTGCAGCACAGATTATTCAAGCTTTCGAAACAAGGAAAATCTGTGGTTGTTTGTTGTCATAGTGGTCTGGCAGAGGAGGCACAAATCCCTGTAGGGCCCACCCAGCTTTTTAATAAAATGAGGTGGCCATGGTGGGGGTGAAAAACATACCAATTGTTCATTAGGCTCCAGTTTGAGAAAGCGTGAGATGAACTGAGCAAGTGACTGTACTGTCCTCCCTCTCTCCACAGACCATTTTTTGGTCTTCATGATGGGTGTATCACCGACAGCCTTTAACAGCACATCAACTGAAAGACAAAAACAGAATAAAATAATTTCACATAATATAATATAAATAAGATAAGCGGCCACTTAAATCTATTTTACATTTTCATGTTTTATAACAATTAAATCCTCCCTTACATCTCCCTCTCACTCTCTCATTTCTTTCAATGGCGGGAGGGGGAGATGTGAGAGAGGATGTTTCAGGCGTGACTTTTTACTGAGCCAAATCGAAGTACTCTCAGAAGTTTTATTTTGGTTTTATTCACCATTCTTGATCGTTCAACTATTCGTGTCACTGTATTTAAACAGGGAAAACGTGGAGGTGTTTGGTCGCTTCTAACTTGATCTCTGTTTGGCTCCATAGTGAATGAACTGGGCTTAGTGGGCTAAGATAAATGCTGTCAGAATGTCACTGTGCATCAGAGAGATTAAGTGCACGCACTGAGTAGAGAGAGGTATGTATCAACTCGTCTTAGTCAAGGGAATAACATAGTTTAATATGAAAAAGCAGTGAAGTATCCCTTTAAGTACACTTTTAAAAGTGCAATCTATAATAAGTTTCAGCTTCTTAATTATGGTCTACAGTAGCCTAGAAATCTAGACGCACCCTAGTGACAGCAAATCTAATCTGCCCGCGAGTGTCTAGCAACTCTCAATACCCTTCTGAGCTGTATTCGCCTAACTCTTGCCGTGCCAATCACATCGTGTATAGAGTCAGTGGGCAGGGCCATAATGACGACGGCCGAGTTGCGTTTGCGTGCTTCTAGTAAACACAGAAACTGGAGAACTGCGGTCTTTTGAATCAGCTTTGACCACGACTCTGGAAGACTTGGAGTTAAGCTTTTCTCGAAGAAAAGACCAAAGAACGGCACTGAAGTCATTCTTAAAAACGGAAGATGTGTTCGGAGTTTTGCCGACCGGATACGGCGAATGTTTAATCTATCAACGAGCTCCGTTTCACCTTCGTTGCTCTGGTTGGTTGTAGCTATATCCTATCGCGTGCAGAGGGAGTTTGAAAGACAACTGTTTATCCCGCCCCTCGGATTGAGCCCTGTCTATGGTGAGTTTCCAGACCAAACATCTTGATGTGGGTCTGGCTTGTCAGGCTAGGTCTACAGTGATGTTGTAAAAGTGCAGTTTTTAAAACACAGTCCAACTTTATATTAAAGGAAGTGGTACTGTTACTGTAGAGAGGTGTATTCCCTCTCCCCTTCCCCCCGACTCGAGTTTGCCAGATAGGCTGCAGAATCCAACAGAAACTTCTGTAGCTGCAGCTGTGGTAACTAGAGCAGATCTGGCAACCCGGATGCTGAAACACTACTGACTTTTGATAGATAGGTGGATGGTGGAGCTTCAGGCCAAAACACAACATGTCAACATCAACATCAGTTGAGGGCTGCAACAACCACTTTTAAATGGCAATATCCTGGCCGGACTACTCTTGTTAGTGATATTAGTATTTTAAATTAACATGATTTTTTAATGTCTAGTGGCAGGGGCATTTTATGATTAATTGAAATACAATTCTTACATACAGTTCCTTTAAGTGTCTTTTAGGAAAGTTCCTTAACGACTAGTAACATAATTATTGGCTACAATAAAAGTTGTGTATACATGTTTAACATTGTATTTATATATTTTTTAAACCTGCATGTAATTATAGTTAGCTGCATCTATAATTACACTACTGACCCTTCCCTTACACTTGCACAAAATTATAGCCAGTCCCTAACCTTACCAGTATCCCACCTCAATAGCAGGTAGTGTTTGCAATACAACATAAAAACAATGAGAAAATTGTAGCTAAAAACGTATTTTTAAAATTATGCATGACCTACACAGTAAAGACATCTAAAGTGTGAATACTAATTATTGTTATATGTCAAGTAAAAATGTACAAGCATATTACTCAATAATCAATAATGATCGCCAAGCGCTCTGTAATAAAAACTTTATATAAATACATAACTATGGTACGATGTGGCCATAAAATCCGCAAGGGGTGCACAACGTCGCACTAAATTGTGATTATAATATGCTGTAATATATTTTCACGTACGGTTGAATGGTTTTACACGAATTTTTAAGCCCATGTAGTTCATTAAAATAGCTACTAGGCCTAATTTTCTTTAAAATCACGAAAAAACAAAAAAAACAAATGTACATGGTAAAGAAGCATGCCTACTTGGCCAGCCATTGGCTGCCTACATACAAACGCAAAGTTCATTAGCTGGCAGAGCTGTCAATCTCAGCGAAATCGCGGAAGTAACTCGCTGATAACCTGCCCGAAATAAACACTGCAGCAGAGTTTAGCAATTCATTTAAAACAGTTTCTCTGTTTATATATATATAAACCGTACTTTTTTTCTTCTCATCCGATGATCCAGTGTTTTCAGTGGCAGTGTGTTGTATCGAAGGTTCATCTTTTTGATTTTCTGTAGGAGATTCTGCGTTGTCAGACATCCTCCGACATACACAACAGGCAGCAGCACCAGAAGACTGCGCATGCGCACTGAGCTGAATTTTCAAATTAAAAGTCTCTGAAGGAGTTCTATTTTTAAATAGGCTACCATGAAAAGAAACAGTAATTATTATATATTTATTTATTTATTTTTGTATGTAGCCTATTAGTTTATATCATTTTTTTTTTTAGTTTTATACATTTAATTTCAGTTTAGTAAATTCGTTTTATTTAGTTCCAGCCAAACTTAAGGCTGGAACACCACTGGATGGCAACATTTTCATGATTGTGGTTACATAAGAAAAGAGTGATGAATCCATATGAATGCGTTCTGGTATTAAAGAGATAAACTGTGTTTCATGCATTGGACTTCAAATGTAAGTAGACCTAAACTGTTTACTTTGACACACTTCTGGCTCAACAGACTTTGTAACCCATCATTTTAGAGTATAGCGCAAATATAAATCCATGTGTAAATAGGGCCTACTTTGAGACTTATTTTGTCATTGTAAAGATAAAAGTGTGATTTATTTGGTTTCATTCGCGTAAATTGATATTCTCTAATCCAGCCACTCCTTCAATAATGCTGGGTTTTTATATGTGACCTCATACACTGACAACACTTCCAGCCATTCATCATTGTATTAGTAACCCTGGTGATAGTATTCTAGTGTGACATAAGCTGTGCTAAGAAAGAGGAAGTGATGTGATGTGATTCATGGCTCAGCTGCAGCATCCTTGAATTCTCTTTCCAGGCAGGAAATTTAGACCACCAAAGCAGAAAGAATGTCAGTTGTAGCCTTAAATCTATAATTAATTCAGTGGTCTCAGTTTTCTTAACCCATAAGCTGTATTTGATGCTTGAATTTAAAAGGAATCTATACAGTCAACAAAATTATAACTTTCCTGAAAAACCTGCAGGCCTATATAAGTTTTACCTGCCCTCTGATTGATAAGTCATACTTTTTTAGCAAGTGAATGGTATTTTAGGGTTTTAAACATGTCCCCCTATTATATGTCCTTTATCTTTGAAATCTTTAATTACTTTTTATAAACATAAATTACTTAATTACTTTTTATAAACATAAAAAGATTTATGTTTATAAAAAATACATAAAAATACATGTTTATAAAAAATAAACATTTAACTACTTTTTATAAACATAAAAAAAAAGTAAAGTAAATATAAGTATAACTTTTATATTATTGTATTATT
Organism: Pseudorasbora parva; assembly: GCF_024679245.1. Lineage (NCBI taxonomy): Eukaryota > Metazoa > Chordata > Actinopteri > Cypriniformes > Gobionidae > Pseudorasbora > Pseudorasbora parva. The sequence continues at coordinate 29,128,151 of NC_090178.1, read as the reverse complement.
AACTGGCTAAAAAAGTATGAATTATCAATCAGAGGGCAGGTAAAAGCTTATACTTTTTTTTATATATATATAATCAAGTGCACCTCCTAAGTTGCTTTCACCCAATAAAAGTTAATCTTGATACATTAACAAAGCTTTTTTTGTTGTTGTTTTTTTGTTTTTTACATTTCTCAATCACATTGCATTATATATTTTGCTCCCCAAAATAAATACTACAGGGATTTCATCACATAATATCAACCTTCTTATACAAATTATAGGGAGATATTGTGTGATGATGACTGATATTTACAGTCTGTTATAAAAAAATCTCATTAATTTGCATTACATATATATATATATATATATATATATATATATATATATATATATATATATATATATATATATATATATATATATATAGCTTAATAGTTCAATAAACTGACCCCCCCCAAAAAATAAATAAATAAATAAATAAATAAATAAATAAATAAATAAATAAATAAATAAAATCAATAATAATAGTAATTTCAGACTATTACTTCGTGTCACCTTTTGAATAATTGTTTTGTTTTTTGTTTTTACTTTTTCATGGCCTTTGTAGGCCTACTTTTATTACAATATTAATGGTGAAAGTGATAGGCCTATACATGCATTAAAAAAACAGCATTAGAACAGGCTCTGCTTCGACAAGCTCTATTCAAAATGTTGACAGACAGGATTCCAAAAAGTGTTGTCATTGTGATTCAACCATGGCAATAAACTCAAACACATATTTGTTCTAACAGTAGGGTACCTAGCCTATTATATGTCCTATATTTCGTCTCACTTTTATAAATGTTTGCATCACCTATTTTGTTCTCATTACTTTTTTAGACCAATTGCCTTGTTCCAGCCACACTTTTTTACTCCCGATTCTACACTTGAGTGAGGTTGAAAATTCAGACAAAATTAATGTGAAACTTAGTTCACTAAGGAAAACAATGCATAGACTAAATGCAGCGCTGCGTCATTCAGTACTTTCATTCACTATTACAGCTGTTGCCAAAGCGCTCCCATGTAAAACTCACGTCACTTCCTTGCCCATCCCAAAAGGAAAAAAAAAAAAGAAATATCGGAGAAGAGCGACGCCAGAAAAGTCCGTAAAAGAAGGAAAGCGAAGATATTAAAAGAAACATTTGGTTCAAAGAGCAGCAAATAGGTATACAGGCCCATTGACAAGCAAACGGGGATCAAAGTAAGTCTAATTCCCTCGTTTTAAAGGAAACCGATTCGTTAATTCCGTTGGGCGCGTAACTTTTGCAGTTACTCCCACTTTAAGAGACATTCATTGCACTAATCTATACTAACTTATTTGACACACACTCTTGATTTTTTGCTCTATTACAGTTTCATTGGACAGGGCGACACTTTCCTGGGCAACAGGCAGGTCTTCTGCTTAAAATTTAAATACCACTGGTAAGAGTTACCGTGGCTGCAACTTACTCTATTTCGTTTTGATCCAGTGTGTATAAAATGAATTCAAAACTTTTTTTTTTACAGTATTTATCAGTAGAACTAACCTCAGAATTGTTATTGTATTGTATACTCGTGGTGAATAGGTCTGTTAGACGCCTAGCTAGAACTAATACCCTTTCCAGCTGTTGCAGTTGTTTATGAACCGGTCAGGAGATGTACTTTTAAACATTACTCATTTTTTCGAATAAATATAAACTTCTCGGATGATACCAACAATTTATGTTTTAACAACTAGACATATAAAGAGTAAAATATATATTTCTATTTATTTTATTTAAATAAATATTTTGTTTGAATTTTAAAGAATTGGAAACTCCCTCAGCTTGAAAACTATTCTAGGCTCCATAAACAAGTAAAATTTGTGTGCGTAGATTATTTTTAAAAATTAAGTTTTAAAAACCTGTAAACGTGTGCACTTTCATAATGTGTTTTAGACTCACCTCGCGAGAATGCTCGGCAAGAATGCATTTAAGCACGCTCTTCACATACAAGTCCGAGCTTGGATTTGGCGTCTGTCAACTCCTTTTTTTTCACAACCTTTACGCAACCATAGCTCTTTTTGTGTGCGACGTAATGACTTTCCTGATTATTATGGATGAAATAGGGAAATGTACAGATTTAAGACCATGAGTTTTATATGTAACCTATAGTTGTATATATTGTATCTACCTCGCCAAAAACAGCCGTTATAACGTCCCACTGTGTGGAAAATGCTTTTACAGAGAAATCAGTCTGAGGAAAGAAATGTAGGAATGACATTAGGCCTAACTATTTTATAACTGTTTCATTAACTATAATATAAAAAGTAATATGTAATATTCTGATATTATATTTATGATTTAGGAATGTGAATATCAAGCTATCAAGAAACATTAAATAAAATGAATAATATTATACCAGCAGAATATATATTACACACAGCCTGGCCAACAACAACAAAACATTTGCTGTTTAGGTTTAAATAGGCAAATGCTACAGTGTGATTGGATCATTATTGCGGTGATTATTAGGTTTCTAGCATGTTATATGTTTGGCAGCAGTTCTTCTAACCCTAATTGATGGAGTGTGTAGCTTTTCATTTCTTAATCAACTGTGTAGAAAGACACATCATGGCCATATTTCAGGATGACAAAGCCAAGATTCATGAGGCTTAAATTGTGAAAGAATGGTTTGGAGGGAGCATGAAGAATCATTTTCACACAAGAATTGGCATCTCTGAGTCCAGACCTTAAATTCGTTGAAGGTCTTTGGGATGGAGTAAACTTCACACAGTGCTCGACTCTTAATTGTCAACACAAGATCTTGACCAAAAATCGATGCACCTCTTGATGGAAATAAATATTGTGATGTCATTTCCATCAAGAGGTGCATACATGTTTGGTCAAGATCTTATATCGACAATGTAAGAGTCAAGCACTCTGTAAAGTCTACTCCAGGGTCTTCTTCCTACATCTTCGTTAGAAGAACTGTTGTCAAACATGCTAAAAACGTAATAATCACAGCAATAATGATCCAATAATTGACTCTTAAAAAATTGCCTATTTAAATTCAAACAGTGATTTATTTATTTTTGGCTGGGCAATGTAGTTATAGTAAATGTTTTTATTACACATTTACCTTCATCTGATTTTGCGATTTCATTCCACAGTTGCTACCATGCCTCTCCACAAATCATCTCGGGCCCCTCGTCTGGACCCCACCATGATCTCCGCTCCCCTTGGTGATTTCCGTCATACCATGCACATTGGTCGTGGTGGAGACGCTTTTGGTGACACCTCCTTCCTGTCCACCCATGGCCCCTCTAGTCCTAATCCCAGCTCTGTGCAACCAGTTGGTGCAGCCACTCTAGAGACCACAGACATTCAGATGAATCATAATGATGATATTGAATATGCAGAAGATACCGGTCCAAGTGAGCTCCGACACGCAGATTCAGTTTCCTCCTTTGACCTCGACTTGGATTTAGGGCCCTCGATTTTAGGAGATGTACTGGGAGTGATGGATGGACTTACCATGGGTTCTCACAAAGACAGCGAAGAGCTGTTTAATCCCAGCAAGAGCACAAGAGATGGGATGATGTTGCCAAGGAGTGCTGCCAATGAGTTGAATGAGAGGATGATATTGGAAAGTGTGACCAAAGAGGTGATCCAACGAGATGACCAAGCGAACGAGATGAATGGCGTGAAATCAAAAGGGCTCAGGCCTAAAGTGCGATTCAGCGACAAACGTGATGAGATCATCGGTCGACAGGAAGTAATTGAGGGGCTAGACATGGAAGGTGAAGAAGAAATGAGCTTGAGACCAAATAAAGGGATGCATGAGATTAGTGGGAGAATGGTTTACGACAAAGACCCAAGACAAGCAGAGATGGTTAATCGGAAGGAGGACAACTCTCCAAGCCCCCCTTCCTCAATGAGCTCAGAATATGAGGGAGTCTCACCGTTGGACCGGAGGAGAGAAGACCAACATCTTTCAGAAACAGATTCAGAGGAGGAGGGTGTCAACGGAGAACAAGGATACACTTTTGAGGACGAGTTTGATGATGAGATTGGCCTATAAAAGGACAGTGTAAGCAATTTGAGGACCAAAATTGAGTCATTAGCGTCATGGAATCATGCTTTAAAAAAATCCAAACGGAGAGTTAAGGATTTTTTTTTTTTTTTTTTGAGGTAATAACTGGACTATTTGGAACTCTCTTTTCCATACTTTTGAAGTTTACGATGGTGTTTGCTCATTTTAAAATCTTTTTTATGAAAGAAAGACAGTTATGTTTGTCTTTTTATTGGATTTTATAAATACAAAATTTGAGTTTCCCATGGACAGTGTGACATCTTAAAGAATAACCCAAGAACAATCTTCTGCATATATTTCCAAAGATATATAAAACTGTTTAATATTTCCACTTAATAGCTCTGTTATAGGGCACTTTACCTTCTTCAGTTAACTGGACACAGCTTTAATTTCAACAAAGAGTGAATACCTGCAGTACAAAATAGAACAAATAGGTGATTTTTAGAGTAACAGTCAACTCTCTTTTTTTAAGCCAAACACCACATACAAAGTTATTAATTATTGCTTATGTTATGGTTATATGTAGTGCCTTACAGAAGACACTGAAGATGTTTTCCATCCTTGTCTTGCATAGTTTCACTGAAAAGCCAGTCGAAGAAGCTTTTCTTTTTGTGGGAAGATGCAAGGTTGCTAAATGCATTCATAAATGCTGGAATTTTCTCCTGGGAGTTTTCATTATTATATATATATATATATATATATATATATATATATATATATATATATATATATATATATATATATATATATATATATATATATAAATATCTAAAAATGCAAAAAGCAATCAGATTGCTTTTTTGTTTTTGGAGATGTAATCTTTTTAAAAAAGTGTACAAATGAAATGTTAAAGTTACACTACAAAATAGTCTTAAAGCTAAAAGTGTAAAAGGCATAGTTTTTAAACTGTGAATGAAAAAAAGCTCATATTCTTGTTGATCATTTGAGTGCAAGTTTTGATCAGATTCATAAAGGGAAGCATGCATACCTTAAATAGGTTGGGCTTATTTTTTAAAAGCAGTGGCTTTTATCTTGCTTTCACATGTGTATGATTTAAATACTCAAGAACAGACAATCAGTAAATATTTTACATTCAAAATCACTCTGCCAATTGAAATAATGTAGACAGACCAAAATGTGTAATTAAAGTTTTAGAAAACTGTCAACTGACATTTTGTATTATTTGAATGTGCTTATTGAAGGTAAATGCATTTCTGTAATGCTATTGTTTTATATATATATATATATATATATAATATATATATATATATATATATATATATATATATTAAATCAGGTAAAATGAATTATTTACTATCTTAAACTCGCATTTTATTTTGATAGCATCATTGCGGGTTAATTTTTTTTGCATGTTTGGATGTGTAGGTGGATGAATGGATAGATTTTTAGTTACACTTTTCTGAATAATTCTAAATTACATGTTATGGATTTTTTGTATGGATTTACAAATATCACATACACTCTTAAAACTAAAGATTCCAGGAAGAACCAAAAATAGGGTTTCACAGTGATGCCATAGAAGAACAATTTTTGGTTCCTAGTTTTTTGAAAAGGTTCTTTAAAGAACCATTTTTTCTAACCATTTTATAGTCTAAAGAACCTTTTGTGCAATGTAAAGGTCCTTTGGATATGAAAGGTTCTTAATGGAACCATACACCCTGCCAAATAACCATTTAAGAACCTTTATTTTTAAGAGTGTACATGACCATGAGTCCAGAATTGTTTGTCTTACAGCATCAACTAGGGATCAAAGTAAAAAAACAATTGCTGGAAGTGGAGTATTTACATTTTTTTAAAACCAATTTGGCCAAAAATTCAACAAGCTATTTCTTGATAATTACACTGGAGGGCATCCTTGTATATTATAACTATTTCCTCCTTCCAGCAATAGTCACTAATTCATATCATTTTTCACCCCAGCCATGAGGTATATAACCCGAATTGTATACAAAACTTTTTTTAAATTCCAAGATTTGCACAACATGATTTGATCTAGTTAAGCTAATACAATTTTCTTCAGTACTCTTTAAAGTTGTGCATTAAAAACATTTATCTTAGGCAAAACATATAGAAGAAATTTAGTTCTCAAAAAAAAAAAAATTCCCATGAAAAAATAATACATGTTCCTGTTTTTTTTAATATGTAATGTTACTATGGTTTTAAAAACGAACCTTAATTAAAACCGGCAGTCTGCTTTCAGACTAAAAGACTAAAATATCTTCCTCTGTTATGTCCATTAAGTTGCCTTCTCAGGCAACAATTCTAAATGTGTTTTTAACCCAAGGAAAAGTGGTTCTTTGGTAAATATGCTGTTTTTTTTAATTTAATAAATATTGAATAAAAGAGACAACCAACAGACTAGATGATGATTCAGAGCAGAGTTTTAACAAGCACAAGTTAGTAATTAATCACATACAATTACATTTAAATCTCAAGAAGTTGAAAAACTGGAAAAAAAAGTAGAAGAAAAGGGCTGAGAAAATGACATGCATACCAAGATGTTCCATTCATCCACCTATGTACATTTAAAATCATACAAATGCACAGTCTGCCTGAAACAAATCTGTCCTCTCTCACACACACACACACACACACACACACACACACACACACACACACACACACACACACACACACACACACACACACACACACACACACACACACACACACACACACACACACACACACACACACACACACACACACACACACACACACACACACACAGTTAAACAGAAATGGTTCTGAAGATGTTGAATCCTGACAGCGCTGTGGAAATGAGAACACCAGGAATCTGTGGGTGCCAGTGGAGCTCCTTCACTTCTTTCTGGCCCTGGTGAAGAAACAGTAGCTGTGGAGGTAACTGTTTTAAGCCCTCTGCTTGTCCTCCCACATCACATGATTCCACTGACAGATCCCATTGGCTAATGACATCATCAGCTCCGGAGGCGGCAAACACACTGGAGTCAATAGGGCTCCACTGGACTGATGTCACAGGTGCACTGTGCTGCTTAAAACTGGCCACTGGACGTCCAGACTGAGGAAAAAAAAAAATGTATGCGATCAGTAAAATAAAACAAAAACATCTACACTACTATTAAAAACTCTATCATCAGTAAAACTGATCTAGCAAGAACGTTTTTTGTAAAAAAAATATATATATATATTTTATATTCAATCAGGAAGAAAAATATATTCTGAAAAGTCCTGTAATCCTGTTTTAATACTACCACTACTATTATTATTAATAATAATAACAATAATAAACTTTATAAGTAATAATTCTTGTCTTAATCATTCTTTATGATTTCTGAAGGATCATGTGACACTGAAGACTGGAGTAATGACTGCTAAATAATATAGCTATAATATCACAATAAATTACATTTCACAATATATAAAAATAGAAAATATATTTATCATTTTAATAATATTTTACAATATTACTGTAAATGCAGCCTTAGTGGTGAGCACAAGATACTTTTTTCAGAACTCCTTCAGACCATTAACTATTCATAAAAATAAATGTGAAAATAATCCTAACTTTACAGCCTTTTTTACATTTGTCTATAACTTTTCACAGTACTGTAGTTTGCAGGTAGGTTATTCCAAACATCCTGGAAAAATATACCTGGCCAACAGTTCTGCTATTGGTTTATATGGCCTCAATTACTTTTGTCTCTTCACATGACTCGTTTCACTTTGGTATTTCCCTTCAGTCCTTTCCACTTGCGCATGCTCACCTGGAACTGCCTTAAATCCCAAACTTTCAGGAGGCCATCATCTCCTCCAGACAAAATAAATGGTTCAGTCCTGTTCCAGCTGATAACATTGACATCTGAAGAATGAGCCTCATTGGCTGAAAGCATAGAATTAGGTGGTGCTCTTAGATCCCAAATGCGAATGGACTGATCCACGGAGCAAGACGCAAAAACCTGGGGGTGAGAGTAAAACACTAATTTAGACATTACATCGTACATCGTCATACAAAAATATCTTAAAATCATCTTTCTCTGTGGACTGACATACCGTGGCTTCAGTAGGTGACCACTGTAGGTCCTCAACAGACTTGCTGTGCGAACTGAAAGGCCGTTGGTCAATCTTCCAAGTTCCACCCTCCTGTGGCTCCCAAACATGAATGTTCTTCTTGCAGTCGCCGCTTACCAGGCGTCCTAAGGTAGGTAAACATAAAATTATTTGAGTCTTAGTCAGTACTTCCTTTAGTTTAGAGTAGACATCTATTTGTATAGAGATAAGACACTGTTCTGTTTTATAAACTGTTACACCAATTATTAATACAAGTTACATATCAGTGGGATTTCAATAAAATAAACATTCAGATTTTAGGGTTTTGTTTTTAAAGTGTTTTTTTCTCATATTCTTTTAAATAACTGTATCAGTCTCAGACAGGCTTGTTTAGAAGGTTTGCCAGGTCTATTTAAGTAAATGGAAAACTTACTTTAGGAGGTTAGGGAGGAAGAAAGTTTTCTGAAGATAAAAAGCATGAAATGGTTCAATGTTATGTAAAAGGCATTAAAGCAACTCATATTTTGTGAAAACTGAACCGAGAGTATCGAAATATAATAGGATTTGTGTGAACGATTTAGAGCACGGAAGAACTCAGACAAAGGCTTATTTTTTCTGTCAAAGTAATTAATTGTATTAAAAGGACAGACCATCCATTGTAGTATAGCATTCGCCTGTGAATTAAACTATTTAAAAATGAGTCTTGATGCATTTCAAAATGTTATGCCCAACTGCCAGCCTGTGTGGAGAGGTTCTGGAGACTCCAGAGCTGTCCTTTAATACAATTAATTTGTTTGACAGAAACTTTCCTTAAAGGGGACCTATTATGCCCATTTTTACAAGATGTAATTTAAGTCTCATGTGTCCCCAGTATATGTCTGTGAAGTACCAGCTTAAAATACCTCACAGATAATTTATAAATCCATGTTGTAAATATCCATTTCTGACTACAGGTCAAGAACAGGCTGTTTTCGTGCATGTGCCTTCAAATGCAAATTAGCTGCTGCTAATATGCCATCCCCTCTCCACACATTTCTTGCCTCAATCGGATTCGCTGTCAAATACTAACAAGACATCTGCTTGGTTTTTATTATCTATATAGCATTTACTCTTACGGATAGCAGAGTTCTTCTTTCATCAAAAAGAAGAAAGTTTTTTATTTCAACGTTTTAAAGCTTTATTAGTTTAAACTCAGCACACTTATCTGAAGCACATGCACTGAGATAACTGCCTGTCAGACGTCAAGTCTCGTGAGTAACTTCTCGTTCGCATTTATGTTCCGTTTAAACCAGGGGTCCCCAAACTCGGTCCTGGAGGGCCGCTGTCCTGCAGTTTAGCTTCAACCCCAATCAAACACACCTGAAACAGCTAATCAATGCCTTTATATGACCTAGTAAGACATTGGGTCCGTTTATATGCACGTTCTTAAGCCGATTTTGCCCAATAAGCCGACAATGAACATGGTCATGTAAATGCGGTAACCCGTTTTCTTTTATCGGAGTAAGGTCATAAACGGCGTAAGCATAAACCGGTTGGGACAGGTAGTTTTCTTCCTCTTACCTTGATTTTTCACTGCATGTAAACGCATTAACCTGCTTTTTGTCGGCTTATTAAAGTGCGCATGTGTGATAGGTGACAAAAATGCAAACTTAGAGCAGATTTAAACGCATCCAGACAGAGCAAGCTGGCATTTTGCTTGAAATAAGGACATATCACAAACGCAGACTCTTTTAAGACCTAGGAAATTGTAAAGAGGTGTTGTCTTTTCTCATGCAGCAGAAGTAGCCTAGAAGAGGTTCAGTCAAAACGCTGCATAACTGCATAAGGGATAATATGAGCTGTAAATCTCCCGCTGACACGCTTTATTAACATCACAACTGACGTAACATTTGAAAAACTATTCAGATATACAGACATTATTATTTTTGACGCCACTACAAGGAAATAACCCAGTTTATTAATAAAGTCATGTAAACGTGGTTTACTTGTGTTGTCAATTTACTAGTTTACATGTAAACGGGGAAAACTGGTTATTTCAATAAGATGATTTTTTGGCGTTATCAGCTTACTGGTGTGCATGTAAACGCACCCAACAATTAGCTGGTTCCGGTGTGTTTGATTGGGGTTGGAGTTAAACTCTGCAGGACAGCGGCCCGCCAGGACCAAGTCCGGGGACCCCTGGTTTAAACTGTCAAATACACACAAGGGTCTTGTTTACCGTTGTCGCTTGCAAAAACAAAATGGTGGCGCCGTGGGTGGAAATGGGGCAGTTATATTATAGTACTATCCCATTCCTGTTAGAAGGGGAGAGAAATTGGAACAGCTCGTTTTTCCATGTGCTTACAGAGAAAGGCTTACCAAAACAAAGCTACTGGAATGTCTTTTTTTCAAATTTTCTGGGTTGGTAGATGCACCAGGAACCTGATTATAGGAAAAACTCAGAGAGAAAAGTCAGATTTTTCCATGATATGTCCTCTTTAATAAGCCTTTATCTGACCGGGTTCTTCTGTGCTCTAAATCATTCACAAATCTTTTAAAAGGTAGATCATCTCCATTCATTTTTCACACAGTATTAAATGTTCTCATGCCTTCTGCAAGACATTGCAACATTTTATGCTTTTCTTTTTCAGAAATATCTTTCTTCCTCCACATATTTTCACATGAGAACTGTGACTTACTATGACGTACCATTCTCCTCACAGTGATAAGACTTGTATTTGTGTGTGTGTGTGTGTGTGTGTGTGTGTGTGTGTGTGTGTGTGTGTGTGTGTGTGTGTACTCATCCAAAGCGCACGCACATCTCAGACAGCGCAAAAAAATATAGAGTTCTCTGTCAAGTCTCTCACGCAAGACAAAAATAACCCAAAAATTGTGTCAACATGCCCATCTTGATGGGTATCCTAGCAGGCATATACCGTTATGCCTTAAGTGAACTTATAACAGTAAAGAAAGATACTGCATGTGTACAGTATCAGTATTTTGGATTTGAAAAAGACAAGGAAATCACTCACTGCTCTTAACTGATTAACTTTTGCAACTTTAATAAGGATTAATCTATAAATTTGTATACTGAACTATGCAATATTATTTTTCAATTGATCACTTTATTCAACTGTTAGACCTACCTGAAAAAACACTGTTTATTTTATTCGTATCTTTGCTCTATTTTATTTATTTGCGCTGATTCTTGTTCTTATCTTCTTTTTTTGTTTTGACATTGGTCCCTTTTCCCTTGAACATAGCAAATATCGAACTGTACCAAAACCATGATACAAACCAAACCATAAGCAATTTGAAGCGGTACACCCCTAGTCTGCACAGTGCTGCTTCAAATCGAACACCTTATATTACCCACCTGGTACCTTGGGTGACCAATCAATGGCAAATCCTTCTGACATGTGACCAGTAAAACTGAAAAGGGGCGTGGCTTCCTTCTGCTGCTTGATGAAGGCCGACATCACAGATGAATTATGCACTGCCTCAAGCTGAGGACGCAGGTCAAAAATCTCAACCAGGCCTTTCTCTGACCAGACAGCAGCCAGTGCCTGTTCCCCTCGCTGGGTGACCTATTAAAGTATAAAGAGAATACATTTAGATGAGTGAGAAAATGACCCAGGAAAATATATCTGCTTTGTACTCTGCAAGGACAGAAACATCCTCTCACTTTCAACTGCTTTTTTTTCTCCAGCAAATTTATTATCACATGTAAATGTGTGAACATAAAAAGACGTGTGATGAACTGAGCATTTCTCAGCCTTTGGACACACAGAAATGAAATACAGGCCTGGTTCCACAACTTATTTAGATTTTGCATAACTATCTTTAAAACACTTCATACCCAAAAAGGGACTTTGAATTAATATAAATAAGAGTAAATACGAAATGAAATAGACTTACTCTGACTCTGTTGATACCACCATAATGTGGCATCATGGCCAGTTCCAACTGTGGTTTCTTATCCTCATCTTCCTCGTCCTCGTCACTTTCTCCATCACTGCTTTCATTATCATCGTCTTCTTTTACTGTTTCATGAAGATTGTGCATCCGCATGACAATAAGCCTGGATGGGGATTGAGAAAATGTCATTACCTCTAGGTCTGCATAAGAAGCTAAAGAAAATGAAAAGTGATACACTCTGACAGTATTGTTGTAAGCTTACCTGTTGCTGAGTGCAGTGTCCGCCTGTGTGCCAGCACATAGTACCATAGAGAGAGGAAACTGCTCCCTCCCCTCTCCTTCACCATCCCGCACCACATCAAAACTTAGACATGGGGCACCTGCAGAGGAAAGAGAAGTTCACCTATTATATATGAATTTAAGAAGAGAGCAGATATGGTTATGGAACAGATACATCTTGCTGCTAACGTAAACTTTATAATAATAATAATAAAGACTACATTGCCATTACTGTGGCAATATTTTCAGAACAGTTACACATTTTTATTTTCAATGATGATACACACATAAGAAATACACTTTAGGGTGACATGGCCAGATATTTATTTGCAAAGCAATATAAATCACTGTAGCACTATCGTGGTATCGAAACACTTACAAATACAAACATCCTCATTACAGTCATGACAATAACTTCAAACACTTTATTTGAAGTATGCAATATGTTGTATATACAGCAAACCACATGTATACATAAATCTACCATGCTTGTCTGTGTTTAGTGATCGGACATGTTCAGCAAACTGACCAGTCTGGCACTCGTGGTACATGCGGTAAGCGGAGCGGTCCATCTCGAGCTCTTCTCCCGGCTGTAGCGCCTGCAGACCAGGGACATAAACTTTCTCCTCTCCGTCCCCGTTTTGTCCATCTCCCTCCACGTCCTCCACGTCGCTTCCACTCGCCTCCATGTCCTCAAACTCATCATCCTCCTGAGGCAACGTGTCTTCACCGGCCGCGGACATTTTGAGAGAACGGAGTATTTCCGCTTCACGTCACGTGGTTTAAAGCGCACACTGTGCCCCTGTACAGAGTTGGAAAGCACCCAAGTCCCCGGGCTAGCGGGAAGTGTTGTCCCAGAGAGTGTTTTCCAGAATTCCTTCTCAATTATATTTGTAACATACAAGTCATCTTATAAAAATCTGGGCATTGAAATATTATTTTATGCCGCAGCCTTATCTGTTCCATTCAACGACTGGTTAAAATGAACTAACAATCAAAAATGTTAATAAAGCATTTATTAATGTTAGTTTCCGAATTTAGCTTAGGCCTACTAATAAATTATCAAATTTAAAAGTCGTATCTATTAGGCTAATATTATTTAGGCTAATGGGCTGCCTAACATGAACAAACAGTAAAATTATGTAACAAATTGTTATAGCCTAGACCTACTGCTAATGTTAAATAAAGGGACGCTATAGTCTTGGTATAAGGTCTTCCAACGTGGCTTAAGATGACCAGCTATAAGCTCTCTCATAAAGACCAACTGAAAAGTGCCCAAAATCCACCTAAAACGAGCCAAAAGACCAGCAAACCAGCTTAGGTTGGTTTAAGATCTTTTTAATTTTTTTCCCTTCCAGGTAGGTTGGCTCAATATTCTGCCAATCCAAACAAACCCATTGCTGAAATGTAACATGGAAAAATCCTGCAACATTATGAACTTGTTTAATTTCAACATTTAACTAAAATGCAATTGACTGTGTGTTGACTGGCAAAGTGTTTTTTATGTGTGCTTTCGAGGACAGCAAACGTGAACAAAAGGTCTCTGTGCTGTGGCGCCTTGTTGTTTGTGCCATCATCTCCAAGTCCCTCCACCCAGCTGATACTAGAGAGAGTCCTGATACAAACACTCTCACAGACAAAAGAGTCTCTTTCAAAAACAATAAATGCACAGTTCAGGCAAACACAGAATTAATTTTAAGAAGTTTTTATTTATATATAAAAATCTACATGTAAAAACAGACAACACGTGTACACCAAAGACAGACAGATTGTTAAATTCATTTGAGTAAAACATTGCTTGTAGTAGTAACCTTCTCTATGGCAAGACAACAATACTTGTAAACATGACTTGTGTAACCCTCTTCTTTTTCAGAAAGAAGCAGGTGCTGTGGTTCCTATGCTACAGGATTTAATATGGCTTGAATTTACTGTAGTACATGAGTGTAGTTTATTCCTCTTGAACACTGAGCTTTTTGGCTTCATGTATTCTTTACTTTTTCACTACATTCAATGTTAAAACATTCAGTCAACAGGTTATACCTGATTTATCATGGATGACACATAATTCACTGTAAAAGATGATAGAAACACTGGATAAGTAATTGAAACAATCAGTGCAAAGACATAATGCAGAAGAAAACATCATAAACATAAGAGAACATCATATTAGCCATGTGTCTGTTTCCAAAACATCCCTTTTCTCCAACAGAAACCGTATTTATACTCCATAACTGCATCCAGAAACCATGAGCCACTTTATCAAGAGAATTTCTTCAAAATCTCATGCAAATGCCAAACTTTTTTTTTTTTTGCAGTAAAAAACAAAATTACCATCCAAACTGACTAAATGTCCGGGCAACACAGTAGCGGTCCTTTCAAAGTGAAGCCTTCTTCTGGCAAAGTTTTGTGGCATATTTTTTGTACTTTCACCAGATCAGACTTGATGTTATCCATAGAAAAGGTAAGCTCCAATGAGTGAAACCTGTGCAAAGTGTCTTAGTATAGCTGTTGGTTGGACCAGGGCCAAGCTGCATTTTACCTGTCTCTCCTTCTATCACAGGCTGTTGCTCCTCCACCGGTTCATGATTCTCCACAGTCTCTCCCTCCTTTGGATATCCTTGATCCTCTTCACTTGGTGTGGGGAAGATGCAGTGATGCTCTCCAAAAGCACAATTCAAATTGAGCCATTGTGTAAAGAAGGATGAGGTGAAGGAGAGAAGTCCTTCAGGCGATGACTGAACAGATGGGAAATCAGAAGGATCTGGACGATCCGGGAATTTCTGTTCACAAAAAATTAAATAAAAAATAAAAATAAAAAACTGACTTCAGATGACAGATACACAGATCTGTCAAGCCTACAATACGATATGAAAAACTTACTGTTACAACATCTGATAAAACAGTATAGCAAGAAGTATGGTATGAAGTGTGTTAGAAAGAAATAACTGTTTATGATGATATACCACTTTTGCTATGTTGTCCAGCATGTAAATCAGTTCACTGATGAATTTGTACTTGAGGTGAACTCTACTCAGGTGCTGGAGGAGCTGACTCCAGGAATTAGATAGGAACACAGCAGCACTGAACACACAGCACTAAAAACACACACAAAACAGATTGTGAGCAACATTGGATCTCTGTAAAGATTAATAAGGACTATTATAGTAAACATTTGTGACCCTGGACCAAAAAAAATTGTGGCAATAGCCAACAATAAATTTGTATGGGTGAAAATTATCCTTTTTTTATGCCAAAATCATTAGGGTATTAAAGGGAAAGTTAAAAATTAAAATGTGATGTTTATCTGCGTGCCCCCAGGGCATCCAAGATGCAGGTGTGTTTGTTTCTTCAGTCGAACACAAATTAAGATTTTTAACTCCAACCATTGCTTGTATAGTAATGCATGTCAATGGGGTCTAATTCTAATTAAAGATCATGTTCCATGAAGATATTTTGTACATTTCCAACCGTAAAAATATTACTAGTAATATTAGCAAAATGCATTGCTAAGGACTTAATTTGGACAACTTTAAAGGCATTTTTTTAAATACCATTAACAGATCATTTTGATTTAATGACTCAAAATGACTAAAAATGGCATGTGGTGTAACCATAAAGTACTGGTATACTTAAATAGTTTCCTTGCACCTTAAGTTACAGGATTGCACAAAATGTATTCATTACTGTCAAACAATTTGTCAAACATGTTTCAAAGTAGGCTTATATTTATTTTTATTGTTGAATATTTCAATATAATGCTGTTTTATTGTTTTCTCAATCACCATCTGGTCTTAAGGCTTTTAATAGCAGGCCCTGTTAAAATATCAAAAATTACTTTTATTTCAGAAAACTAAAACATGTTAATCGTTTTCATTGAAATTATTGTCTGTAACTGAACTGCATAATGTATTTCACACACAAAAAAAGGAGCGTCACTGACCCGTATTGAACTGTCATTCTTACCGGCTCATTGCACAGCGCGCTGTCGTTGAAATAGTGAGACACGACATAGTTCTTCGGAAACACTTCTGGCTGCAACACATTGTAAATGTCAAATTTGATGTAGGTTGCACGGGCTTCTCACGTTACCAAAACCGCAAAACAACAATAAGGTCAGTACAAAATGACCAGATAGGCACAGATAGGAGTTTGCGAACTTTCTAATAAACAAGCATTTTAAGAGGCGAAACTCACGAATCCGGTCGTTCTTTCAATGTTTATAGAGTTTTGTAGATTTCTGATCGTCGTCTTCATAAAATCATTGCACCCACTTCCTTGAAGAGTCAATATTGATAGAAGTAACAGCACTGAAAGACAAAGGTAAACAAAGGTTCAGAGCATTCAAATGCGTAAGATTTTCAAAGCAACTACGCATTTTAGTCTCTCGAACACCATACACACTGTATGAAAATCATTTTAATACGCGCATCAGTTGATGGAGCTTCTTCGGTGCTCCAGGCGTATCACGTTACCTGTTGGTGACATGCTTCTAACGGCCAATGTGGCCCATATTTCCCATGTTCTTCTTAACCAAGTCTTTTTGTACGACAGATAGTTGCAGAAAAGTTATGGAATAATCTCAATGGGTTTCCCAGCTGCCTCTTTTAGGGACTACTAACCAACGTCTCTCTTACTGCTGCACTTTCTCCTCGATCTCTCATTGACAGCTGCTCTGCGTTCTGTCCCTCTCTGGCTCAATCCCACTCAGTCACTTGGAAATTCCCACTCTTCTGGGGGAGAAATTCTGATGGATAGCAAGATGTTTCTCTATTTCCTGTGAGCTTATAGTTTCCTGTTTCTTTTACTCTGCTTACTTTCCTTCTTCCTTTATGAATCCCTTTGTTTTGAGGCTTTTCTCTCCAACTGGCAAGTTAGTGAGCAGCACATTTGATCTGTTGAAGGCTGCAGGAGCAAACCGTGTGGAGGCTGTTTGCTCACTGAAAGTGAAAGTCCTGGTGGTTCAGTCTCTCTCCCTGCTCTCTGTAAAGCTCCCCACCCCTTTACCTCATTAAAAAGCATTCACTCCCCCTCTTCTCCTCTCTTTATCAGTACTCAATGCACAGCCTTTCCCGGGCTTAGTCATAGTCATGCACACTGGCGGTCTGTTTTTAATTTCCCTCCTCCCCACTCAAGTATCCAAGTTTGCTCCCTCAGTCTTAGAACTATTCAGGTGAAATGATGACTAAGCACATTAGCTTTCCCGTCTGCAATAAAAGGATTTTATATTTCATCGTGTTTATGTAATCCACATTATTCCAGATTAGTCATTTCAGGCATGTGATGCCAATAAAATGAGACCATTCAAGGAATATAGACAAAGCAGTCAGTTTGTGGTGCCTTTGGTTCAAATACTGTTAGGCTACATTGCAGCACATATTTTCTGTATTAATATTGTAAATTTTTTATAGTGTAGTAGCCTAGCTATTACAATGTAATGAGTAAACAAATTGAAATATGTAGCTACCATCTTGAATAAATACATTCATGATTATCTATGTGTGAACTCATGGCAATAATCCAGGATTTCTTTGCGTCAATCAACCTGTGCAGACAGGAAAGAAGATCTCGCGATCTTCCTCAGGGGGACATCCACCTACACGCCACGTGACTTTTTTTATTTAACATGCATTGCATTGATAGACTTGTCACATATTTTTAAATCTAAAAAGATTTTTGTACATCCAAGATACCAAAATATTTATATATCCAGTAGGTATAGTGATATATCACTTCGGCTCTGCACTGTTTAGCCTGCATTAATAGGGTGAAATAAACGGATCCTTTACAGCTGTGAAACACTATAATGTGCTTAAGAGGTGCTTATGGGTACATGTTAGAAGTATTTATTACATGGCTTGAGGTCTTTTGGCACTTTAAAACAAGTTGTAAAAATTGTAAATGGTTTAGGGTGAACATTGTTCACATATTTCAGAAACTCAGCAATTAAAGGGCCAGTTGCCAAAAATTAAAATTCTGTTATTTTTCTTTCCCTCATGTCGTTTCAAACCTGCGATTTTCTTTAAATAAGATATTAATAATAATGTGATTGGCCATACAATAGAAACCAGTGGAGTCCAAAACAACACTGGACCCCGTTTTCCATAATACATTCTTCATACAACATGATCATAGGCCTAGTGGTCAGTAGCTGGAATAATCAAATTGCACTAATTAATTACAGTCCTAAAGGGCCACTGACCCACCGGTGGGCCCGCAGCCATTACATATTTAATGGACTGCATTTATATAGCGCTCTTATCCAAAGCACTTTACATTTTGCCTCACATTCACCCATTCATACACCGACGGCGATGTCAGCCATGTAAGGCGCCATCCAGCTCGTCGGGAGCAGCTGGGGTTAGGTGTCTTGCTCATGGACACTTCGACACTTGGTCAGGTGGAACCGGGGATTGAACCACCAATTCAAAAAACCTTCTGGTTTTGTAGACAACCTACATGAACCACTGAGCCACTGCCGCCCCGATTACATATTTAAAACAGTAATATCCTATAATAAACCTAAACTAATCTTGACAAACTATACATCATTTGAAAGCTAACAATCTTTAGTTTCTATATTTGTTGACTGATTTGGTGAATATATTACAGAGCAGCAGTAATTTGTCAATTTGCAACAAGAATATTTTCCTACTCATATGGTGTACAAACCTTTATTTTGAAATAGTGCTGAAAGATTGGTAGATCATGCCTAGAGTTCAAAAAATATCATGAAAAAAGGTCTAAAATGTTTTAAATATAAATATAAATAAACATGTGTGATGCAAAACATCTTTTTATGCATTTATTAGAATTTGAATTCAAATCAAATACTGCCAGACTACTTCTGAATAGGATGTCTACTTCATAAATTGTTTGAAAATTATGGAAACATGATTGAGATCACTCAAACCATATAAGGAGATGGAGGCGCCCTTATACGGAAAGTAAAGGAGCTTCAACGTCATCTAGTGAAAAAGTTTAGTATTACACTCAAGCAAAATCTTACAGAAAGCTAATTTATTTAAATATCAACCTAAAACATTGAAGACCTAAAACTTATTCCGATTGTTGGCTTTGATTTTCTACCAGTATTAGAGTACATGTTTTTTAAAATATATATTGTATATAAAATATGAATAACTATTTTTACAATGTAATTTTTCATAAACTTCTATAACGTTTCACTTAATTTATTTCATTCTACAATAATCTGCCAAATCTTCTTTAAAGGTGCACTATGTAGGATTTTTGCAGTGAAATATCCAAAAACCACCAGGCCAGTGTTATATATTTTGTTAAGCTGAGTTCTTAAAATATCTAAATGTTTCCAACTATTTGTAAATTGTGAGAAAATTTTAACCAAAGAACCGGGATGTCTGATGGAGTCGCCTGTCAATTGTGTCATATCTGGTTTTATTTGGCAGAAAATCTTTACTCTTAGCAGTGTACAAGTGTCGCAAGCAGCCGCTGAGAGAATGCACAGAGTAACGTCATAACATCATTTTAAACACACTTAAATGTATCTAATATGATAAACAGAGCTGCTACCTCATGACTGGAAAAGCGGAAATTGCGCCGGTGACTGTGCCCGTCATAATAAAAGTCCAGCTGCTCTAGAGGGCCGTGTGTTGCGCTTCATTTAGTCACCCTCAAGTTGTTCAGAACCTGTATGAGTTTCTTTCTTCTACTGAACACAAGCAAAGATATTTGGAAGAATGTTTGTTACCAAGCAGATCTCGGTAGCCATTGACTACCTAAGTGTGGGGGGAGGGGCGCTTTAAACTGTGATAGTCAATGGCTGCCGAGATCTGCTTGGTTACAAACATAGCAAAAGAAAGAAATTCATACCAGTTTGGAACAACTTGAGGGTGACTAAATTATGACAGAATATACTATATTTTTGTGTGAACTTCAGATAGTGAATTTTCAAAAGGAGGAGGTGATGCTTAAAAAAAGTAAATATCACATATTTACAAGCAGTACACAGTCTTTATTTAGCATGTGTGAGTTTAAAATCCATTTATTTAAAATAAGTTATCAAATAAGGATAAATAAAATTGCTGATAAAACACAAATTTTTCTCTCAGACAATTCAGATAAACAGAGATATGTGATGATGACGTAAATTATAATGGGCATAAAACAAACAGTATCATGTCAACTGATACTCTGCGTAGTTCCCATGTAGTCAGTGGACCGTGTGCGATATTAGACACAGTTAAAAAGACAATGAACATGTCTAGTCATGACTGTAAAACAACATTCCATTTAAATGCACATGTCTCTAAGTAAAACATTTTGATGTTTCAATAGCTTTTACGTTCTCTCTGTAACATGCAGAAAAACACAGTCTCAGACTTGGCCCCATTTTCCCGTAAATGACACACAGACACACACACACACACACACACGCACCCACACATTCCTTTCATCTAACTCTAGCAATGAGTCTATTGTCCCCTTTCTCACTGGCTCAAAGTTCTCTCTGCACTTCTGACTGCTGTCATCAGATGGCTCTTATAGAGCTTGCTGAGTCCTGTCATCCAAAACTTAAGAAGACGCACATTGTCATCTTCCCCCGGCCCCGTGGCCCCCAACAGAGCTAAAACCTTCTGAGTGTCCTCTTTACCTCTGCCATCCACCTTGGAGAACTTAAACAACACTTTTACTTTGCTGTAACAGAGAGAAAAAGAAGAGCATGTGGTGAGAGGAAGCACAGACGGTTAGCAAGGGAACAATAAACAGACAAGATGAAAAAAAGAGGAAGTTGGGAAGAAGCGAGTAAGTAATAAAGGAAGAGAGGAAAAAGGAGAATTACAGGAAAAAAGGAGAATGGAAAATACTTTGTGAATGCTACTTTTCAAGACTGTCTGAAATAAATATAATGGCACATTCCATATATCTAGTATATTTTGATAACAGTTCATTCATTGTAGTAAAAGCTATTTTTAATTAATAATTAATTTTAACTACCACAAAAGTATTATATAACAGTGGTTCTAAATTTTTGGTGAAACCTAAACGACCCAAATTTCAGGGACTATTTTGTATCCAGTTGTGGAAAATTCCCTATATAAACACTGTTGAAGGACATCATATTTCATTCAACAAATTTAAACTAGTTTTAATTTGATATGTCAATCAAAAGTTAGTTTTTTGAAAGACATTAATGCTTTTGTGCAGCAAGGAAGCATTCAATTGATGGAAGTAAAGACATTTATGTTACAAAATACAAAATCTCAAATAAAAGCTGTTCTTTTGAACTTTCTAGTCATCTAAGAATCTTGATCAAATGTATCTCGCTTTCCTCAAAATTATTAAGCATCAAAACTGTTTTCAAACTAGATAAGAAATATTTCTTGAGCAACAAATCAGCATATAAGAATGATTTCGGAAGGATCATGTGACACTGAAGACTGGAGTAATGACGCTGAAAATTCAGCTTTGCCAAAAACAAATAAAATTACGTTTTAATATATATCACAATTTTGAAAGAAGTCTCACCAAGGCTGTATTTATCTTATTAACAATACAGTAAAACAGTAATATTGTGAAATATTCTTACTATATTGGTTATGTTGTAAGAATATTTCACAAAATATAACAGTTTCACTGTATTTTTAATTAGATAAATGCAGCCTTGGTGAGACTTCTTTCAAAATCTTACTGATCCAAAATTTAGAACAGTAGCGTATATATATATATATATATATATATATATATATATATATATATATATATATATATATATATATATATATATATATATATATATATATATATATATATATATAGTCAAATTTTTTGTTATTACTTGTCTATATATATATATATATATATATATATATATATATATATATATATATATATATATATATATATATATATATATATATATATATATATATATAATATATATAATATATATAAATCTAAATTAATTAAATCTAAATTAGACAAAATATATATAAATCTAAATTAAAAGCAAGTACTCTTGAGAGAGTATTAGTGGATATTTTGGATATGTAGTGTTTGGAATAAAGTCTTATATTTATAATGAAATAGTGGTTGTATATAAAATATTGAAAGAAAAAAATGCTGATTTACTTCATCCACTCCTCTTTCAGACACAGTAGGCAGAGAGAGACCACCTCCACAGACAGATTCTCATTAGACAGAGCCACTTCAATTTTATTCAACAGAGTTGGACCTGAGAGAAAGAAAAACCACGAGGAAGCCACATTATGTAAGGATTCAATTGAGTGCAAATGCCAAATGCAGTCTGTTTGAATAGGGGTATGCATTTTTAAAGATAACACTGTATAAAGTGGCAATACTACATGAGTAGAATCCATGCATTTACCTTTATCTGTTGGTTGCATGTTGGCACTGCTAATGTTGAACTGGTAAAGTGACAGAATGTCATCATCCGACACAGGAATTACACAACCACGCTCAACGTTAAGTACATCCACCAGCACTGAAAACTCTGGAAGACAGATTGAGAGAGAGAAAGAAAGAGAGAGAGGGGTTACACCATTAGGATACTTAATGACTGTTGAACTTTGAAATGAACCTGACACTGAGTTATAAAACAATTTAACTTTGTTTAGAAAGAAAACAGTCACACAGAAGTTGAGAAATTTGATGTAAATCACATTCTGACAAAGAACACACTAAATACTTTGTTTGAGGCCTCTGTTACATTTATGTGTGTTTGTCTTGATTAAAATAAAACGCAACCATGTTATAAAAACAATCTTTTACCCTAAATTGATGGATAAAGATTATGAGAGCACTACTGCCATTTCTCAGAGTCGCTTATGCTTAGCGTCACTATTTATGTATGTTTGACCCTAAGGAATCTCAGCTACGGCAGAGCCACAAAAATGGGAACACAATACAATAGGTTAATGGGGCTCAAATCCCTCAGGGCTTGGATATTAAGTTTCTTTTAATGTGGTGTAGACAAACAGTATGTTTTCTAAAAGTATAACAAGCTGTATCAAGCTAAAATATACAAAATAGGGTTTACAGTGAAACAATAAAGAACCCACAGATTCATGTACAGTACAGTACCTGAAGAGCTGACATGGGCTGGGATTGGTACATCTGGGCTAAGGCCAAGGAAGTTGCATCGATATGCTTCCTCATAGTGAGGACTGTACGGAACTGCTCGGACACAGCCAACTGGAAGCAAAGCCTGTAAAATGGTCAGAAATATGAATTCAGGATTAAAACAGAATTAGCAAGACTTGCAGTATGTACTTTATAATTTGCAATGGTCTCTTAATTAATCTTAATATATATTTGACCACCTGTCTATCAGCTAGAATTCTGACCCTAAAAGACCTGTTAGTCTGCCTTTAAAATGTCCACCTCCACTCCATTTATTATCCTAAATTAGATGCACCTGTTTGAGGTCATTAGCTGCATAAAGACACCTGTCCACCCCATACAATCAGTAAGAATCCAACTACTAATATGGCCAAGACCAAAGAGCTGTCCAAAGACACTAGAGACAAAATTGAACATCTCCACAAGGCTGGAAAGGGCTACGGGGAAATCGTCCAACGTCCACTGTTGTAGCAATCATTAGAAAATGGAAGAAGCTAAACATGATTGTGAATCTCCCTCGGACTGGGGCTTCATGCAAGATCTCACCTTGTGGGGTCTCAATAATCATAAGAGAGGTGAGAAATCAGCCCAGAACTACACGGGACCAGCTGGTCAATGGTGGCTCTGTAATAAGCATATCAAGGTTCTGGCGTGGCCTAGCCAGTCTCCAGACCTAAACCCAATAGAGTATCTTTGGAGGGAGCTCAAACTCCGTGTTTCTCAGTGACAGGCCAGAAACCTGACTGATCTAGAGAAGATCTGTGTGGAGGAGTGGGTCAAAATCCCTCCTGCAGTGTGTGCAAACCTGGTGAAGAACTACAGGAAACGTTTGACCTCTGTAATTGCAAACAAATGCTACTGTACCAAATATTAACATTGATTTTCTCAGATGTTCAAATACTTATTTGCAGCTGTATCATACAATCACAATGTATATATATATATATACACTCACCTAAAGAATTATTAGAAGTAACATACTAATACTGTGTTTGACCCCCTTTCGCCTTCAGAACTGTCTTAATTCTATGTGGCATTGATTCAACAAGGTGCTGAAAGCATTCTTTAGAAATGTCGGCCCATATTGATAGGATAGCATCTTGCAGTTGAGAGATTTGTGGGATGCACATCCAGGGCACGAAGCTCCCGTTCCACCATATCCCAAAGATGCTCTATTGGGTTGAGATCTGGTGACTGTGGGGGCCATTTTAGTACAGTAAGCTCATTGTCATGTTCAAGAAACCAATATGAAATGATTCAAGCTTTGCGACATGGTGCATTATCCTGCTGAAGTAGCCATCAGATGATGGGTACATGGTGGTCATAAAGTGATGGACATGGTCAGAAACAATGCTCAGGTAGGCCGTGGCATTTAAACGATGCCCAATTCACACTAAGGGGCCTAAAGTGTGAATATATATATATATATATATATATATATATATATATATATATATATATATATATATATATATATATATATATATATATATATATATATATATATATATATATATATATATATATACAGCTCTGGAAAAAAATTAAGAGACCACTGCAAAATTATCAGTTTCTCTGGTTTTACTATTTATAGGTATATTTTTGGGTAAGATTAACATTTTTGTTTTATTCTATAAACTACTGACAACATTTTTCCCAAATTCTAAATACATTTTTTGTAATTTAGAGCATTTATTTGCAGAAACCATCAACTGGTCAAAATAACAAAAAAGATGCAGTGTTTTCAGACCTTGAATAATGGAAAGAAAATTAGTTCATATTAATTTTTAAACAACACAATAGTAATGTTTTAACTTAGGAAGTCAATATTTGTTGGAATAACCCTGATTTTGAATCACAGCTTTCATGCGTCTTGGCATGCTCTCCACCAGTCTTTCACATTGATGTTGGGTGACTTTATGCCACTCCTGGTGCAAAAATTCACGCAGCTTGGATTTTTTTGATGGCTTGTGACCATCCATCTTTCTCTTGATCACATTCCAGAGGTTTTTAATGGGGTTCGGGTCTGGAGATTGGGCAGGCCATGACAGGGTCTTGATCTTGTCGTTCTCCATCCACACCTTGATTGACGTGGCTGTGGCATGGAGCATTGTCCTGCTGAAAAAAAAACAGTCCTCAGAGTTGGGGAACATTGTCAGAGGAGAAGGAAGCATGTTTTTTTCCAGGACAACCTTGTATGTGGTTTGATTCATGCGTCCTTCACAAAGACAAATCTGCTCAATTCCAGCCTTGCTGAAGCACCCCCAGATCATCACCGATCCTCCACCAAATTTCACAGTGGGTGCGAGACACTGTGGTTTGTAGGCCTCTCCAGGTCTCCGTCTAACCATTAGATGACCAGGTGTTGGACAAAGCTGAAAATTGGACTCATCAGAGAAGATGACCTTACTCCAGGCCTCTACAGTCCAATCCTTATGGTCTCTTGCAAATCTCAGCCTGGCTCTTCTTTGCTTCTCATTGATGAAGGGCTTTTTTATAGCTTTGCTTTATATCCTCGCCATGCACTTCACCCCAGCTGCCTTTTGCCATTCTTTTTGTATGTCACTTGATGTCATCCTACGTTTGTTGAGTAACATTAGAATAAGTTGGCAGTCATTCCGGTCAGTGGAGAGTCGGTTTCGCCCTTGTTTTGACCTTGTTCTTATGAACCACTGTCTTTGAAATTTTAAGGATGAAAGCAACCCGACACTCACTGTATCCCTCTGCCAGTAAACCCAGAATTGAAGCCTTGTTTTCCTCACTCAAAACTTTCCTTTTCAACTTTTTTGGCATGGGCAATAGTTATTTTTTTTTTATTCCAATTACTTTTGAGGTACTACTAGCACTGTTTTTGCCATCCAGCTGGTCCTCCTGCAAGAGGATAGTGATGACAACAGAAGTGTTTTTTTTTAATACTTTTCCTTAGTAAATAAGATTTGGTTCAGGTGATAACCTA
Organism: Pseudorasbora parva; assembly: GCF_024679245.1. Classification (NCBI taxonomy): domain Eukaryota; kingdom Metazoa; phylum Chordata; class Actinopteri; order Cypriniformes; family Gobionidae; genus Pseudorasbora; species Pseudorasbora parva. Next base: position 29,101,780 of record NC_090178.1, on the reverse strand, counting down.
ATCAGCACCTCATTCAGTAGAATGAGGTAAGCCTGTGTTGGAATTCAATCCATACTTGTAGAGATGCTAATTTAAGAAAAAAATTGCAGTGGTCTCTTCATTTTTTCCACCGCTGTATAAATAATGGCGAGGTGGGGCCTCCATGGATTGGACTTGTTTGGTCAGCACATCCCACAGATGCTACAAATGTATTGAGATCTGGGTAATTTGGAGGCCGAATCAACACCTCAAACTCATTGTTGTGCTCCTCAAACCATTGCTGAACTGTTTTTGCTTTGTGGCATTATCCTGCTGAAAGAGGCCACAACCATTAGAGAATACCGTTTCCATGAAAGGGTATAAATGGTCAACATGTCAAAATTCAAAAATGCTTAGGTAGGTGGTATGTGTCAAAGTAACATCCACATGGATGGCAGGACCCAAGGTTTCCCAGAAGAACATTTCCCAAAGCATCACACTGCCTTCGACGGCTTGCCTTCTTCCCATAGTGCATCTTGGTGCCATGATCCCCAGGTATTAACACATGTCCACGTGATGTAAAAGAAAATGTGATTCATCTGGCCACCTTCTTCCATTGCTACGTGGTCCAGTTCTGATCAAGCCTGCAGTCTCCCTCTCATTTACTGAAGCTTTCGCGCCTCGATCGCCCCCCGGTGACCGGTCCCAGTATAGCCGCCCCTCTGTGATTTCTAATGGACGCGAGGCAAACTAAATAATAAAATTACACTTCAAAATTTTTTCCCCAAAGTTAGTTTATGTCACTGAAGGCAGTTATCATCACGATGATTTCATTTCAGGTGTTCGTTTTAAAAATAAGTTTAGTTTGAGTTAGTTATTTGATGCTATAAAAACGGGGTGTGTGACGTCATGATTGACAGCTGAGACTGACGGCTTCTCTGAGTGAAGTTGTCACTGAGGCACTAACAGACTTTTTTCGAAATTTTTGGGAGCAGATTAGAGCTTTAGCTTTAATTTCTACATTTCCATAACTGTTTATTTCACACCAACATAATTAATTGTTCTGCATCTGCGAGAGTGTGGGCGGGCTTTTGATATCGCGACTGTACTTCCTGCTCTACTTCCTGCGCTCTACTGCGCAACTCCGGTGCCGAAATCGCTACTGCGCAGACTCGGTCCCAAGATGTCCGCGCCGTGCAAGGCCGCCTGAAAGCTTCAAATATGGCAAGCGGAAACGGATGATGTCGAGTCGTCCATATTTTTTTACGGTCTATGGTTCTGATCCTCACATGCCCACTGTTGGTGCTTTCAGCAGTGGACAGGGGTCAGGATGGGTACTGCTCTGACTGGTCTGCGGCCATGCAACCCCTTCTTGAGCAATTAGCTGGTTCACCACTGTTCATTCCTTGGACCACTGCAGACTGGGAACACCCCACAAGATGGAGATGCTCTGACCAAGTCGTCTATCACAATTTGGCCCTTGTCAAACTCGCTCAAATCCTTACGCCAGCCTATTTTTCATGCTTCGGAAACATCAACTTTCAGGACAAAATGTTCAATTGCTGCCTAGTATATCCCAGCCACTAACAGGAGGTGCCGTGATGGAGAGATAATCAGTGTTTTTCACTTCACCTGTCAGTCATAATGTAATGCCTGATCAGTGTATATAAAAAGAGTGGCGTTGAAAAATGAAATGAAATTATTATAAATGTTTTTTTAAGTCTACATGTAAGCAAACAATTTTGTCTACACAAACATATTTTGCACAGGCATGTAAGAACTCTTTTAAAGATCAGAAGTGACCAATTCAGTCAAAGGTGTCCAAACATTTGACTGGTAGTGTATACATTTAACACAGATGTACTTTTAATGGTGTAGAGCGGGAATCACTTGATGAGTGTGATGGAAATATTGTATGCATACTATAGGTACTAAACTGACCTTCAGCACATTGAAAGCTGACTGGATAAGACCAGGGTCTGCACCTCTCCATATGACCTGGTTTCCCATGAGAACGTGCCATGTCAGATGTCTGAAATCTGTGGTACCCAGGACCTGCCAATGAACCCAATATAGCATAGTCAAACTTAATATTTATAGTTTTTTATTATTATTATTATTGATGTTGGTAATAGAGTAAACATTTATTTGCCTGTCTTAAATGTCTCAGTGATTTGAACTTGGGCCCAATAATGTCGTCTTGTCTTCCATCATCAAATTGAAAGTCTTTAACCTGTACATTCTCTGACTGGCTGGACTGCAAGCCGCCCCCTTCAGCACTCATCTCTTCTTCTTGTTCTGTGAGAGAATTATATACAATCTTCTTTAATGTTGAAGTTTACAGTATAACTTTACAGCATAACCTCAGGTTATAACTCTGATTATAAAAGATGAACAAAGTTGAACAATAACTGGAGAGCTGTTTGTTTGTTAGTCCCAGGAGCAGAATCTGGGCCAGACATCCAGGGCAACAGTTCAAAAATCAATTTGTTAGCAGACACAATAATTAAAATATACCTAAGGAATCAATAGTATGCCAGGACACAAAAAAGCATTTCAATTTAGCTTGTTTAATCTAGCTGTGTATAGAAACAACATTTTATCACATTTTGAATCATTTTACTCAGTGTGTTCCTTTTACCAGTTTGTCTTTCAATGAGAACGAGTGTGTCCTCTGTGGGTGCTCCCTCTAAAAGCTTCTCAGTCAACCTACTGCCACAAGCTTTCAGCAACCTAAAGTACAGATAGTTAAAGTAAGAATAATTATTATGATTTAAAAAATAAATGTCTAAATTGTATGTGTTTGTCAAGGAAAGCAACACTATTATTATTGCTCATGCACATTTAAGACCAAAGTAACCCTAAATGTTAAACAGTTGTGCCAGGTACATAAATACCACCTCAAACAGTGCTAACTGTAAAATAACGTGTAAAATAAGAAATAATGTCACATTGTGAGATATACAGTAGCAATTTGCGTTATAGGCCTGGGGCTAGTTGCATAAACTTAGCCATTATGTTAAGACTGGGTCTTAAGCACTAATTTGTCCAACTAACAATTAGTCAAAATGTAATCAGTCTTACTTTTCTAATTCAAATTGAACCACCAATCTACTATTTTATTTAACTGATTTGAAAAAGTTAGGAAGAAAAAGAAAAAAGAAAAAAATCTAAAAGAAAAAAATTAGATGACTTGCTTTTAAGACTAGTCTAAGTGGTTTATGCAACCGGACCCAGGGACACAGACCCTGTTCACAGACAGGGCTTAGATTAAGCCAGGATTGGGCCTTAGTTCAATTAGGACAATTAAGTAGCTTTTATACATGTGCCTTAGAAAATAGCATTACTGTGCATCTTGAAACAATAGCACTGACATAGTTTAAGATATGTTAGTGCAAGTTTCTTTCTGGTAAAACAGCTCAAACATCTATTTTAGTCTGGGATTAGCTTAAGCCTTGTCTGTGAAACAATTATGAGAATTAGTTAATTAGTCATAATTATGAGAAACATAGTTGTAATTTTGAAATATAAAGTTACAATTGTGAGAAACAAAGTTGAAATTGTGATATAAAGTCACAATTATGTCACAACTGTGAGTCACAATTATAAAAAATAAAGTTGAAATTGTGAGAAAAGTCATAATTATGAGAAATAAAGTTGTAATTGTGAAATATAGTTACAATTGTGAGAAATAACGTTAGAATAGTGTGATATAAAAGTCACTGTGAGAGTTGGAATTATAATTAGTCATAATGAGAAATAAAGTTGTAATTGTGAGGCAGTTACAATTGTTAGACGAAATTGCAATTGTAAGAAACCAAGAATAGTGAGATAAAAGCGACAATCGTGAGATAAGTCACAATTATGTGAAATTAAGTCACATTTTTTTAAACAGAAAGTCACATTTGTGAGACATAAATAAGGTGGTAATTGTGAGAAAAAGACAAAATTATTAGAATTTAAGTCACAATTGTGAGATCTAGTCACAATTATGCGAAATAGTCACAACTGTCTTAATTGTGGGGAAAAAGTTACAAATGTGATAAATAAAGTTGACATTGTGAAATATCAAGTCACACTTATGAGATATAAAATTGCAACGCTAAGTGAGAATTGTGAGATGAAAAGTGACAAATGTAAGAAGTCATTAGTATTATATAAGATATAAGATAAGTGAGATATAAGTCATTTTTAAAATAGAAAGTAACATTGTGAGATATGAGGTCACAAAATCATTTGTCAAGTCAAAAATATTCCAAATACGCACCAGCTGAATGAGGAGTGCAGACTAGCCCACAGGCTTTGGTGCTGGGTTAGAGATGTGAGTGAGCGGGCTGCGTTACCGCTGCGCTGATGTGGGAACACTGCCGGAGAGAAGGCGCTGTTCATGCGCACAGCCCTCTGAGGACACACACACTGCTCACTGTCAAACACCTGCAGAGAAACAAACAGGACAAAATGTTGTATTTTCAACACGGCAAGCAACTCATCACTCCAAGAGGCACTTTGTCAATCATGGTGCTTAAGTGGACTGCAGTCCAGTACCTTGAGTGCTGTGTTCTGTAGACTCAGAATGGTCAGCCGCAGGTGGCGCAACAAGAATGGCCAGGAGTTGATGAGGTAGATCCTGTCCATAGCTACCACGACAATGCTGTACCAGCGCTGGAAGCCCCGTGCCAGGCTGTCTTTGATAAAAAACGTATGAGAAAAAACAAATCCATGCTGTTCATCTCCAAAGAAGATGGGTCCCTCTCGACCAGGACAAACCTGCAAAAGCAGATCATATTTTTTAAAAAGTGTCTCATAGATGCATTTTTTTAAAATAAAAATTTTGAGTAATTCATTGATGCATACAAACGTACACATACCTCGCAGCTGAGGCTGCGGACACATGCCTGTCGCACCACACTAAAGAGCTGTGGCTGGCGTGGATGTTGATGGCTAAGGTAGCGGATTCCTGTCTCACTGTCCACACTCACAAAGCCTGGGTGAGATGCAGGGAGGGAGCGACAGCCCTGGTGACAGAAATACAGATATCAGAGAGAAGAACATTTCTGAATATATTTGGGTAACTTGCGACAAGAATACTTTCTCACTTCACACATGTCTGCTCTTTGTGTGGCAGAGCTGTTGGCTCTCATGGTGAGCCCTTCGCCCTCTCTGTCCCCCTCTCGATCCCTGTCACCAGGAATGGCTGATCCAGGCTGCTGCGGAGATGGGGACGGAGGGTGGACAGCCTCTGTACAGAACAGTGTCCGAGGGCCATGGAGTTCACAGAAGTGGCAAAGGGCAACTAAAGCATTCATCTGGAGGCAATTGAAAGGTTCTGTGAGAATATGGAATATTATCAAAAATATTTTTTACATTTTGATAAAATGAAGGGGAGTTTTAGAGACGTTTATAAATCAAAACATAAATTTATTGGATAATGTTAAAGGGACCTTACAATGATGACTATAGCAGTTAACATTAACTCTAAATGTAATGTTGTGTTGTGATCAACTAGTGAACTATGATAACATGTTAGATTATTACCGTATTCACGTGGTATAGGCTAAATCTAAATGCAAGCAAAAATTATAAATAGAAAAAAAAACACACAATATCCTTACCTTTATCAGCTGGGTAGAGCTATTGCGACGACTGGTACTGCCAGTCAACTATCAAGAACAAAACATTGCAATGGAGCATTGACAATAGCAACTATCTACAGGTTTTGTATAATGTTGCTTACAGTGTAAATGATTAATAGTCAACATAAATTGCAAATTATCCTCACCGATGTACGGTTTACTAAATCGTCGCTGAAATACGATCGTAATAATTAGTTTTATTGTGTTTACATTGTTAGGTCCAACCTTTTTTCAGTCTTATGCATCATGTGATAGGGAAGTCACGCGCTTAATGTTAGATCACAACAACGTGTGCGTGACTCACAGCTGCTCTTGTCTTTCACTGCATGGTCCTCGGTACAGTCCAAACAATTCACTAAAACGTTTTTCTGTAGTATTTACATGGTGGTATGTACATGTTTATTATTTCGAGTGATACAATTAATTACGGGCTCTTCCGTAATCCGCTGAATGCCTTTTGAGATCCCTGGTCCATGAACAAATCTTCTGTAGAATCGAATCTTTTTAATGATTCAGTTGAACTTTTAAAATGAATCGCTCACGAATCAGACTGAATTGGTTCGAGTGGTTCTCGAGTTTAAAAGGATAGTTGAAAATTCCAAAAATGAAAATTCTGTCATCTCACTCTCAAGTCGTTCTAAACCTGTATGATTTTTCTTTCTTTCTGCTGAACACGAAAGATATGGGTAACCAAACAGTTGATGGACCCCATGGTTCCAGTATTTTTTCCTACATTATGTACATTAAATTACTACATTAAATACTATGGAACTTCAATCAAACAGTCGACGGGCCCCAATGAATTCAATAGCATGTAGACTACATACTATGGAATTCAATGGGGCCCGTTGACTGTTTGGTTACCCATATTCTTAAGACTATATTCTTTTGTGTTCAGCAGAAGAAGAAGAAGAAGAAGAAATAACTCATACAGGTTTAGAACAACTTGAGGGTGGGTAAATGATGACATATTTTTGGATAAACTATCCCCTTAACAACTCACTCCAAAATATTCAACCCCCCTTTCAGGCTAAATATGTAGCCTAAATAAGTATTGTTTATTTAAATGAAAATTAGATTTAATGTTTGTATGAGTAGAATCCTGGCTGCAATAGATTTTGGGACCCATTAAATTACACATTCTTTTTTTCTTTTTTCTTTCTTTTTTAATGGGGCGTTTAATATGCGTTTGTGTGAACAGAACTGTTCGAAAGAATCGATTTACGGAAATGACTCGGACTTTCCCATAATAATGCTTTTGGCGCAAACTACAATACCCAAGACCTGAAACCGGAAGAGGCGTTTACCTTGTGGACGTTGCCCTAGCAGTAAGTAGACTTGAAAATAATAAAGAAGTATTATAAAAATGTACAGTAAATGTTACAACCAACAATTAAACAACAACAACAGTATGTTTATAAGTATATACATTGTTTTGGCGTGTACATTTAGGTTAAATCATTCGCGTATGTAGGCTATGAGTCATTTGTACCAGATGATGTCATTGTGTACAGGTTAACACACACACACTAACCAGTCAACTTCGAACCTAGTTGTCTTGCTATTGTGACTATTGGTAGGATGGTTCATGCTCTCCCTTATTATGCCGAGATATTCTCTTACATAATGTATTTTTTATTGTATGTTTTGTATTGCCGACTACAGTTCAGTATGGCAAAAGTACTGAGGTTACTTTATAAATCACTGTAAATGTGATATGTCTGTTTCAGTGAAGCTCTGTTGAAGCTGTCAAATATGGAGTTTGAGGAAGAAAGAACTCAGGAAAACCTCACAGAGGATTCTGACAGACAAATCCACATAGGTAAGACATACTTTTATTCACTTCAATGAGTCAGCCGTCATCGGGAAAGTATGATTAAGTATATAAAATATAAAAATATGTTGCCATTCTAAAAGTTACATTTCTCATTTCATGTGTTGTAGCACTAGTGAATTTTCAGGTTTTTGTTGTTGTCTTTTGTTGTTTTTTTGTTTTTTTGTCATTTTAAGTAGTTTTAAATACGTTACTTAAAAATGACCTGAAAATTACAAATGTATTTACTTTTATATTAAAATGTTTAGGTCACCGCCTATAAACAAATACTGGAGAGGTGGCGGCTATAATGCAATTGACCTGAAGATGGCAGCGAAAAGCCATTTTAATTTATTCATAATTTCTAGCCAAGTATGGGTTTGTTTTGTACAAAATTGCTGTAGGCTTACTGTTAGTGCAGAGTAGAGAATATACATTACACAAAGAGAGGTCTGCTTCTACACCACTAGACCTAAGAGCACTTACAAGGACAAGCTATTATTGTGCTATTTTCAGTTAAAACCTCCTGGTCTAAAAGCTTTCAAAAAGGGACATTTGTGCTGTTTTGAGGCACCCAAATTGTCATTTGTTGTTAGATGGGGAGTTTTAGGTTGTAGTCTGTACCAGCCTTTTGGGTAAATGTTGTACAGATACTACCATTCTAAAGTTTGGGGTTTATAAGATCAATAAGATCATTGTTTTCAAAAGAAGTCTCTTCTTTTCACCAATACTGCATTTATTTGATCTAAAATAAAGTAAAACCTGTAATATTGTGACATATTATTACAATTTAAAATAATAAATAGTTCCTGTGATGGCAAACTGAGTATTCAGCAGCCATTATTACTCCAGTCTTCAGTGTCACATGACCCTTCAGAAATCATTATAATTGCTACTCAAGAAACTTTTCTTATTATTATATGTGTTTTGACAACAGTTGTTTTTCTTAATATTTTTGTGGAAACTGTGATACATTTTTTTCTGAATTCCTTGATGAATATAAACTTTAAAATAACAGAATTTTATTTGAAATAATCTTTTGTAACATTGTAGAAGTCTCTACTCTCTCATTTTAATTTGTCCTTGACGAATAAATGTATTAATTTCTTTCTTTCAGGAAAAAAATAAAATAAAATTCTTACTGATACCCAGCTTTTGAACTTTTCGTGTGTCTGTTTATTATGCCACAACAGGTGTGTAAAAGTGTAGGTTGTGGGTGGAGATGAAGACACAAGTTCAAACATGCTGCACTGAAACCGACATTTGATTCAGATGTTTATTCTGTCCCTCTAAAACTTGCCCGTCTTCACACACCACTACATAACTGCTCTAGGAGAACTGAACTTCTATTGTCCAAATAGTTAAATAGTTATATATTAACCTTATCTTGTGTGAGCAATGTATGAATGTATTCATATCATACTGCTTTATATTCAAGTTGCTGTGTGAATGATTTACTGAACTTTTTCTTCCATTTCCCATCGTACCAGATGAGATGAAACAAGAATCTACCCAAGACATTTGCCGGCACTTCCTCTTGGGCAGATGTCATTTTGGAGACAGATGTCGACTGTCTCACAGGTCTGTCAATCACACTGGATGGTAGAAATTCAATTAGCGAACTAACCTTATATTAGACATGTTTTATTATCTGTATGCTTTCATTTAAATAGCAGTTGGCACAGTGGCTGCCATAAAAGATGTAACATTTTATAGATCTTGGGCATATTCATTGAAGCTTACTGGATAAATAATACATTGCTATTTCCCGACTTCACAGAATGCTTGACGTCTCTCAAACCACACACTCAGAGGAAGATGATGCATCCATCACAGAAAAGCAGAGCGAGAACCGAAAAAAAGGAGGAAAAATGAATGCAGAAAAGCAGCATATAAAGACTAAGTGGGAAGGTGTGATAGAAGATTTAGTGATGAAGTGCAGATGCACTTTACCTTCCAAATTCATGGTTACAAATAGATGCCTTTCTGTCTCAGGATCTAAGAAGAAGCCACGCATGCGTACAGCCGATGATGTCATCTCCAGAATTATATGGGACTCCTCAGTGGACCCAGCTGATTTTATAGTTGGTCATCTGGACCGCTTCCTTGGGGTGCTGGAACGCCCATTCTCGGAATTCTCATGGGACACTCAGGTGTGATACATCAGTATTAATGTGGTTCATTATCATATGTCATGTACCAGCCTTAACACTCATTTGTTCCTCATTAGGTGTGTGACTGTGACTTCTCTGAGGAGTTGGCTCTCCCTCGTCATAGGATCCAGTATTTCAGCTACAAAGGCCAGCGGGTTTGGGATAGAGACAGTCGCACTGACAGGGTGTTTGGCTCCACTGGGCAGACAATTTTGCCCCCTTTTTGTAGTGAGAATCAGCAGCAAGGTGAGGAACAGTAGGGACTTTAAACAACAGCTGCTGATAGAACTGTTAACTGCCATAGCCAAAGAACACAAAAATCACTAAGCAACAATAAAGAGGACGGCATCATTAATTGGACAAAGTACACAAAAATGTCATAAAAAAGCAAGAGAAGGATTGCTTTTGGCATTAAATGCTATACTGATACAATTAAAATACCACATAACCATAAAACACACAATTTGCTTCTCTAATGTGTCATGTATTAACGAATATGTCAAACTAGCTAATCTCCTATAGTAGACGGTTACAGTTGAGTTCTGTTGACAACTATGCGTCGCTCATTATACGTCCATTACTCTGTTGCTCTGATTATAGTTGTAGGTCTATACTTGTCTGGCTATCACCAGACCAAGCCCTAATTTAAGATTGAACATTGGTCTGGGGAGTCTGCTCTGTATTTTCTACTGCACAAGAGGCGTGATAAATAAGCATAATTCAAATAGCTCTGTACGCAATTGGATAGTTCTTCAACCAATCAGACCACAATCGGCGTGACCAACGGGCAACGACCCATCTTCTCTATCCGTCATTGTGTTAAACCCACCAATAGCACGCCAGGTGGATCAGCCAGTCTCTGATTAGTTCCTGCAAAAGTGTAACAGAAGCAGCAGAAATGAATGTACAGGTTTCCAGACTGAGTTGCAGGGCGAGATTAAATTTTCTTTCCTGGTTCGGCTGAAAAACACCCCATATTTACAGCCAAATGGAGCGAGTATAAAGTCACTGTGGAACAAAAATGGGCATTTCTAAATTTGTGAGTGTTTTCAAGCTGATGGGTAATGAAAATGATAATGGTCCCCTTCACCCCTAAACCCTACCTACACTGGTGTGGGCAAATCAGATAACACAGTGGAAAACGTCCCTCTGTTATGGCCTCGCCCACTGATCTGGTAACTCCCATTGACGACATCAGGCTATTATTATATTAGTACTTTATGTCTCCAAAAATATATCGGAATACAGAAATTAAAAATGTAATTTTCAAATAAGTGTAGGACAAAAAATATCATCATGCCATTGAACTGTAAATATATTTATTTCGGTAATATTTGAATATCATTTTATTATATTATTGTAACACATTTTGTTGAAATGGGAAGGAGGCAGGAACTGGCAAACATTTAACAAACTTTAATAAACAAACTGAAAGTGAACACGCAGGCAGCCCCTCACGGATGACTGCCGTGCACACATAATAAAACATAAACAAAACAACGTAAGGCCTGGCCCTCTCTCGTCCTTCGCTGTCGTCGTTCCTCCTTTTATGCACCCTTGTACTGCTTGCCACAATTATGTAATAAAATTTTTGTATATTTAATTAAATAGGCTATATATTATATTGTTTCTCTTATCTTATCTTATCAAAATAATATATTGGAATCATTCAATTCGCAGACACAACTGACACTGGACAACATGAAGAGACCACCAACACAGCAGATGTCTCAAATGACCTAGAGCAAGCAACTGAACTTTCTCAAGAACAGGGTGAGACAACATCAATCAATAAACAAGAGCTGGAAGATGCCATAGATCACTCATTTACCAAAAATGACATGAAAAGAACCAGTGATGACATCTTACTATTGAAACAAGAATCTGTACCAGAAAACCAAAAGATGGCAGCCACTGAAGATCTCAGTTTGAATCATTTGGCAGAGGAGCTATCCATCACTCAGAAAGAAGAACAGGCTGAAACAGTGGAAGAATGGAAGGACAGCTGGGATGGAGCGAGTGGTCCACAACCAGAGCTGGTATCATCCGCTCTGCCACAACCCCAGTCGAGACGTCCACCACCACGCAGACCCACTCACTTCATCTGCTTCCGCGTGGACTCGCCCGCTGCTCTCCTGGCCTTCCAGCGCATACAGAGAAAGGTTCTCGCGCACCTCCCTCAGTCGGAGCCACAATGGGTGGACTCGGCAACTTTGCACATCACTCTCATTTTGCTTGTTCTCAAGGGCCCAGAGGAAGTCAGTGCTGCTGCTGATCTCCTGCGTACCACAGTCAAGAACTCCCACAAACCCCCTTTATCTGTGTCTTTCACCCCAAAACTAAGGCACTTTAATGGGACTGTTCTCCATGTGACCCCACAACCCCTGTCAGATGTCCAGAGCTTGAATTCCCCTCTCCAAGAAGCCTTCCAGGAGAAGGGCTGGCTTCATCGGCATTCCCGATGCCCTACGTACCATCTCACCCTGGCCAAAATGAGTGATGCCAACAAAGATAAGAAGACAGACAAGATATTTGAAGGGATAGGGGCTGTAAAACTGTCCAAAGATGTGAATTTTGGCAAGCTAGAAGTAAATAAACTCTATCTTTGTGTGAATGGCCACACAGACACAGAGGACGGTTTCTATCAGGTTGTATGTGTTGTGCAGCTGCCCAATGTGTAAATGTGTCAGAGATGATGTTTTTTAAATAACTACATCAAATTCTTGATGTATTTTAGACAGACAGGTTTCCTACAGCATGACTGATCATTTTAAATTAAAATAGTAGTTGCAAAGACAATGCATTTAAGCATTTTAAAAAATATGTTTGCAATCATATCTCAATGATTTATTTCTTTATAAACTCAATCAAATGTCAACAACACTGGCATTAGCGACTTTCTCTTTAAATTTAGTTTATTTTCGTATCTTGGTGGTTTATGTACAGTGGTCATATTTCAAAGCTGAAGCTAAATTGAACTGAATGGCCAAAGAACTGAATAGATTTGACACTTGAATTGAACATTTATTTCATAATTTATTTGTATTTAATTGTAGATTTCCGTACAATTATATAACAGTGCCTTGTCTTACTTGAGGACCCGCGCTTAGGTAAAGACATACAGCAGTCACCTAAAACTGTCTTCTTGTCCTGTTCAGTCATTCACTGCAAAATGTTGCTACATGACTTATTTTTGGATCACTTATGGAATTGGACGTGAGAGCGAGTGTAATTTTTTTTTTTTTGTTGAAAGTGGATTGCATATAAATAAGTAATACTCCATGTATTTCAGCTACGTTTTTATAGCACAAGCTCTCAATTATTCAAGATCAAACAAACAACTCAGAACATCTGTACATTTAGCTGCTGGAATGTCTTGAGACCTATTATGTACAAACAGAAAAAAATTAAACAAAATGACTGAGAATTATTTTTATGACTTTTTTTTTCTTGAATGTGTGTGTGTTTCATTCGCAGCTCTGTGTGAGATGTCCGTTTGGAAGTCTTGCATACATAACATAATTTTCTCTTTTCTCTTGGAAACATGCACACTACACATATGAATGCTTGTGCAGTCTCTCCATCCCTCCCTTTTGTGCTTCTCAATATACCACCCTTCCCCCATCCTCATTCGCTTTCTCTTTCAGTGACACAGAAAAACCAACACTACCCTCCCTCTCATGCATTCACATACCCCCCCCCCCATACTCCCTTGGCACACAAATACCCATCTCTCCATCCCTCGCTCGAGCTGTTGTTTTCATTGTATTTTTTAAATCCCCCTCTCTCGGTTAAACCTCCCAGGCCACCAAGAGTCTAGCATCCCTTCAACCCTTTCCTTCACCACCCATCACCTACTTAATTTGTGGTAAATAAGTGAATTGAATAATCATACGCATTTTTGGGAAATCCCTGAGTTTATGCTAAACTGAAAGGATTTGCAAAACCATTGTCTTTCTTTACTCTTTAATTTGACAAAAGATCCTTTTTTTGGAATACATTTGGGTTTTCTCTAAATCAAACACCTTTCTTTTAGTCTCTTCTGTCATTATGTGTTGTACACTCTAAATACAGTACAAGTGTAAATCCCTCCATCCCTTTTTGTCTCTTACACACAAACACCCACAGAGAGAGAGAGAGAGAGAGAGAGAGAGAGAGAGAGAGAGAGAGAGAGAGAGAGAGAGAGAGAGAGAAGTTCAGTCCTGATCATTGGGACCCTCAGGACCACACCATTTTTTTTTTCCTGTCATTCACTTACTTAAATTAGACTGTAGTGAGTTTTAAAAATGGGACAATTAAAATAAATACAAAATTTCCCCACACACAAAAATATAGCCTATTTTTAATAGCCATAGCTAGAATTTTAAACGAACACACTCTGGATGGATTTCATTTGCCCTGGATGTTATGGATTTGCTATTTCTGCAGACTGAACATTTATTTTGTGTGGAAACGACATCGAAGACATAGTTGTGGATTGTTTTAACGCGAATTACTTTAGTTTTTTTTTTTTTTTTAAATGAGTCTGGGCGTCTTTTCGCGCGACGGTTGACGGGGATTCAAGTTCTCTCAGCGGATTTCAAATAAACAGTGAAACTGACGGATAGGCGTCGGGAACTAAAGGAGTCATCTCTCTTAAAACATCCCCCAGGGATTCTCGCCTCTCTCTCTAAGGACCTGTTCCCCATCTATCAGCGAGCACAAAGACTGGGCGCATACTGGAACCGAAAATACTGTAGTTTTCTCTTGAAGCCCAATACAACAGATCTCATCACTCAGGATGCAAACCGTTTTAACGGTCAGCGGTCTCAGTAATAGCATTTAATCGCAAACTAAATCACACGAGCGTGAGAGACTTGGAAGCACCATATTAGGCTGCTGCAAATTAAGGTGGGCAACCCTTTTTATGTGCGATATAAAATTTTATAGCCTGTTGTGCGGTTCATTTGCCGTGTCAATTGGTCTGTGCGAAAATGTATGAGAGTTCATTTATTATGCTAGGGAATCATGAGTCCATTCAAACAAAAGATCCCCGTAATGTGTCTTGTCGCCCAGACAAAGCGCTAGTGTGGTTGAATATGATTGCCATAAAGTAAAGTCAGTCTAAATTTTTTTTTAGATCGATTGGTCTATCGCACCAGGTCAACTCACATAAGTGCAATCAATCAGGTCTGGCCTATTTTGTTTCTGGTCATTTTGAAGGTCCCATCAATATCTATTTGATTAGGATCAGTTCTGTTGTGTGGCTTGTTGTATATTTACAAATACCTTCATAATAAGATCCTATAGTTATTTATTGACACCAAACAATAAGTAAATAGCTACAAATAGCCTACAAACAGTGGCCCCCAATGACCTTTATGAACTTCCTTTCGACTCTCCTTTGTGCCATCTATCTGTAAGCTATACCTATACACAGCACAGCAGCACGGAAGAATGTCCTTTAAAGCAGAAAAATAATATGTAATTCTCAGTGTGTATAAAACAAAAGAGCAACATTGATTATTTCAGATCTATTGCTTTCAAGCGACACCAGACTTTGGATATTTATGGAGGTCATTTAAATACACTCACCTAAAGGATTAATAGGAACACCATACTAATACTGTGTTTGACCCCCCTTTCGCCTTCAGAACTGCCTTAATTCTATGTGGCATTGATTCATCAAGGTGCTGAAAGCATTCTTTAGTAATGTTGGCTCATATTGATAGGATTTCTGTTGATGGAGATTTGTGGGATGCACATCCAGGGCAAGAAGCTCCCGTTCCACCACATCCCAAAGATGCTCTATTGGGTTGAGATCTGGTGACTGTGGGGACCATTTTAGTACAGTGAACTCATTGTCATGTTCAAGAAACCAATATGAAATGATTCAAGCTTTGTGACATGGTGCATTATCCTGCTGGAACTAGCCATCAGAGGATGTATATGGTGGTCATTAAGTGATGGACATGGTTAGAAACAATGCTCAGGTTGGCCGTGGTATTTAAACGATGCCCAATTGGCACTAAAGGGCCTAAAGTGTGCCAAGAAAACATACCCCACACCATTACACCACCTCCAGCAGCCTGCACAGTGGTACCAAGGCATGATGGATCCATGTTCTCATTCTGTTTTCCCCAAATTCTGACTCTACCATCATAATGTCTCAACAGAAATCGAGACTAGTCAGACCAGGCAACATTTTTCCAGTCTTCAACTGTCCAGTTTTGTGCAAATTGTAGCCCCTTTTCCTATTTGTAGTGGAGATGGGTGGTACCCAGTGGGGTCTTTTGCTGTTGTAGCTCATCCGCCTCAAGGTTGTGCGTGTTGTGGCTTCACAAATGCTTTGCTGCATATCTCGGTTGTAGTGAGTGGTTATTTCAGTCAAAGTTGGTCTTCTATCAGCTTGAATCAATCGGTCCATTCTCCTCTGACCTCTAGCAGCAACAAGGCATTTTCGCCCACAGGACTGCCGCATACTGGGTGTTTTCCCTTTTCACACCATTCTTTGTAGACCCTAGAAATGGTTGTGCATGGAAATCCCTGTAATTGAGCAGATTGTGAAATACTCAGACCGGCCCTTCTGGCACCAACAACCATGCCATGCTCAGAATTGCTTAAATCACCTTTCTTTGCCATTCAGTTCGGAGTCCAGGAGATTGTCTTGACCAGGACCACACCCCTAAATGCACTGAAGCAACTGCCATGTGATTGGTTGATTAGATAATTACATTAATGAGAAATTGAACAGGTGTTCCTAATAATCCTTTAGGTGAGTGTCTATCTATCTATCTATCTATCTATCTATCTATCTATCTATCTATCTATCTATCTATCTATCTATCTATCTATCTATCTATCTATCTATCTGTCTGTCTGTCTGTCTGTCTGTCTGTCTGTCTGTCTGTCTGTCTGTCTGTCTGTCTGTCTGTCTGTCTGTCTGTCTGTCTGTCTGTCTGTCTGTCTGTCTATCTATCTATCTGCATAATTTAATTTTTAGTGACCAATGATCAGTTAATTCATTCTTATGACACGGACAAAAATACACTTTGAAGTCAATGTAAACCTTACTTTTATTAAAATGATGGTGTAATAAATAAATATATATTTATCATACTCGTGCCACTATTTTAAAATTACATTTTTTAAGTTTATTGGTCATGAAATGTCATAGAGATAAGCTAAAGATGAATGATTCCTATAGTATCATGAAGTGCCCCACCCCCCAATATAGAAAATAATGAAAAAGAAGATGGAAGATGTATTATCCCTCTATTGTTCTGCACAAAAATTTTCTTCCATGCCCCATTTCCAAACTCACATTATTTTCTTTGCATTATGCAATGCGAACTATCCTTATAACAAGCTGACAGAATGCATCATGTTCAGTGTTCCAGTCTGAGTCACAGTCTGCGTGATGTTTAACCATTCTATAACACAGTTTCATATTAATTTGGCTTTTATTCCCATTTGCATTTGAGAAGATGACACTTGTGATGCTGCACTAACCATACTACAGTTCACCAGCTTATTGTCCTGACCCACTGAATGCTGGTAGTCTACTCTAACAATAAATTCATGTAGCCTTCAGACATCCTTATTTACTAAAAACACATCAGACACTATTTTAAGGGTTATGTGTGATGGAGCCTGTAGTTTCTTGATAATTTAGTGATGTGAGATGTGAACTGTTTTGGTGGGATTAAGTGGTTAGATGCATTTGACAGACATTACTTTTTTAAAGGCTTCTGTTAACCAAAAAGGTCTCGACAACTGAGGCAGGGTTGGCTGTTTGGCCAAACAATTGAAGTGAGTCTGGTAGACCTGATTTGATACAGATAGTGTTATTAGTGAGTAAAAGTAAAAGACTCTTTCTAGAGCTCACAGTCAGTCCATGAGTTACAGTACAGGCCCCTCATTATGTCATAGTGATGTAGAAATGCGTAAAGGGCCAGGTCATAATAATTTCACAATGTGCAGTATATTTCCCTCTTGAACTTATAATGGTGTTGGAATGTACTGCATTTGATTATAAATCAAAAGTTTTAGGAATGGATGCTATGTAGATCCCATAAATCAGGACCATGCATGAGGTATACTAAAATGTAAAGATTCTGATGACATCATCATCATCATGTAGGATTATGAGGTCATAATTTAAATTAACTGTAAAGACCCTGAAGATGTCATATGATTTGTCCCAACTTGAGGACAAGATTTCAAAATGAATAGCCCCAGATAAGGTCATAATTATTGTTGTACAGGGCCATGCACAGGGGGGTGGCCCGGTGGCTAGAGCCACTGCCCCTTTGCCTTCATCGGCTAAGGTGCCCCTCTTGCCCCCTTCCCTCCCTCACCTTCAGAGGATTTCCATAAAAGCGTTCGGTTCCGCTAAAAATCCACTAGTTCCACTAACCCTTTCCGTGTTTTCCCGCTCGCTCCGCGCAGCATCGCTCAAAGTCTGCGGCTCTCTGTGAAGACGGCTGTTCCAGAATGTCGTCTCCCATTAACAGGTTATTACAAACTACAATCCACAACGTTGAATTGTTTCAACAGTGCAAACATGGATTCAAAGCTCCAGCATGCCACTCGTGTAAAATTTCCGATTATACTCAATTTTATGAATTATTAGGCTACTAGTATCTATAGCCTAACATACTTCATATTTATGATATTTTATTTAGACCATATTAATCGTATACACAATTTTAAAAAAGGTAATACAAGCTATTATAAATATACATGAGTTGTATCAGGGTAGCCTACAATGGGGCTAAAGCACTCATTTTTCAAAAAAGTCCATACTTGTGCAAAAAAGCAACGTTTGCAGTATTTTCTGTTTATTTTGATTAATAAAATATTTAATTATTGTTCAGTAAATATTAAAATGTTAATATAAAAATATATTTTAAAATACAGAAACAAATGTTTAGCCTAAGTAAATAATCTGCAAACATTGAATGAATGAGATTCCATAATAATTTTATAAAGTTTTATCCTTGTAACAACTAAATATATGTGTATTATATGATTATTATCATATTTTTTATTATAAATATGATGTTGCCTCTAAGATGGACACCCAACTTAAGATATTTACCAGCTGAATCTTAACCATGTCATGTCAACAAATGGAAGTCAGTCAGCTGTTTATTATCATGTTAAATATGCCTTTTACCCCAAATACAATACTTTTATATATTCTGTTATTAAAAATCTGTTGCGTATGATTTACATAAATCATAAACAAGACCTTTGTCTCAAAATATATTCAATTTTAGTGATTCTCATTTGCTACTTAAATCTCCTATAAAAAATGTAAATAGAAAAGATATAAAATTAGCCCAGAATCAACTTTTTGGAAGAATAATTAGAACAACAGAAATTGAATTAGCACTAAAGCCTAACAATTGTATTTACAGTATGATTGTAAAAGGTTTGTTATTCATTTTCTATATTAAGATGATACTCAATCCCCTTATAGTGCCCCTTTTTTTTTGGTTTGGGCCACTGCCCCTCAAAATATCTGTGCACGGCCCTGTTGTTGTATAAGTATGTCTGATGAAGTAATGATATTATAAGGTTGATTTTGCAGTGTGTAGACCCCTCCAAACCCCATAATGATTTTTCAAATGTATCAAGATCTAATGGTTGCTCAAGTGTCCTTTTAGAAACCTCTTCTCTTAACGTTGATGATCTAATCACTTAATCCATGTTGTTCCCCAGTGGACCTCAGTCCTGCTAATGAAAATATTTGTGTGTGTGTCTGTGTCATGGTCTGTGTACTTAACCTACTTTCAACCTATTCCTTGTTGCTCCTGTTATTTCTGCATGTTATTGCCTTTTCCTCTTCTTGCTCTGGTTTGTTTGAAGTCTTTGACATTTAAATACCCCCCCCCCCCCAAATAAAATAAATAAATAAAAAAGAAATCAAGTAAATAAATCAAATCACTTTATTGCCATTCAACTTCATACACAAGTGTAATGATGAGTGAAAAAGTGTGGTCCAACGACCTCACAGCAATAGCAATTCACAACCATCCAATCAATTCCCAATTCCCAATTGACAAAAGTTGAAATCGGATTGACAAAAAAAACCCCACCCCTTTAAAGGAACACTTTTTGAAATAGTGCTTATTCAACTTCTTTCCAACATTTAGATATGTGAGCAAATGCATTTTCTGTCGCTCAATAGCCAGAGGACGTGAGGATGAGATCCGTGATATCTCTGCTCTTAAGTAGCAGTGCTTCCCCTGTGCTTCCCCATAATATAGTCCCAATCTGGAAATCGTCTAACTTAATCTGCATCGCTATTTGTAGTCGTTGTGAATACGCAGGCCGCAAGAAGTAATTAGGTGGGTTTTTTTGGGAATCACTTTTACTCTGGACATTCTAGTTGGCAACATAGAATTGATTATGATTATGATGCTAAGCTAGCCATTGACCATTGATTATGCTAAGCTAAGCTAGCAGTGACCCTGCCAAACTAAAACAATGCATGCACTGAGACAAAAATGCATTTACCCACATATCTAAATGTAGGAAAGAAGTTGAATGAGCCCTGTTTCTAAATACAGTGGAGTGTTCCTTTAAAGGGTTAGTTATCCCAAAAATGAAAATTCTGTCGTAAATTACTCACCCTCATGTCGTTTGACACCCGTAAGACCTCAGTTCATCTTCGGAACACAAATGATGATATTTTTGTTGAAATACGATGGCTCAGAAAGGCTTCTATTGGCCACAATGTAATTTCCTCTCTCAGGAACCATAAAGGCACTGAAGACATCGCTACAAAGTCCATCTCACAGTGGCTCTAAAATAATTTTATGAAGCGACAAGAATAGTTTTTGTGCGCAAAAAAAACTAAATAAAGACTTATATAGTGATAGCCTATTTCAAAACATTGCTTCCTGAAGGGCTCTGTACAACACATTTAGTCTTAATCTTTTTACTTTAACTTTTTTTTATTACAATACAAGTCATGAAGCTACACCTTTGTTTTGCAAAAGCGACCTATAGTGGTGAAAAATTACATATTGTAGCTTTACGTGAAGATGACGAATGAACGACACAAGCAAGAGTTTGTTGTTTAGTCCCTAGCCGCACTATCACCAGACCAAGCTCAATTTTAGATTGAACATTGGTCTGGGGAGTCTGTTCTGTATGTTCTACTGCACAAGAGGCGTGATCAACGAATATTATTCAAATGACTCTGTACGCAATTCGAATGGATATTCCTTTAACCAATCAGACCACAAGACGCGTGATCAACGGGCAATGACCTATCGCTTCTTTATCCGTCATCGTGTTTAAACCCACCAATAGCAAGCCAGGTGGAAGCCAGTCTGTGATTGGTTCCCGCAAAAGTGTAATGGAAGCTGTAGAAATTAATTTAAAGGTTTTCAGACTAATTTTGAAATTTATTCGCCGGCAGATCCGCACACCAGCTCCAGACAAACAATGACACTCAAAACGGCCCTGTTACTATTGCTAACATTACAGTAATAGCAGCTTCTGTGAAACAAAGCAAAGTCAATATTACTAAGTGGCCTTCTCGCTTAGGTTTCTTCAATGCTGGAAAGCTTTTATAATGTTTTATAATGTGGGTCCTAAAATCTTGCCAAGTCGTTATGGGCAACCACACCCCCTACTGCTGATTGGCTACAAGTGTGTTGTGGTACTCGGTTTCTCAGAAATCACTTACTGCACCTTTAATAATCACACGTTTCTCAACCATTACAGACATTTGAGAAAGACAGAGGTGATTTACTGTGGTCATGGCGGCCATAGCAACTGTTCCTAACTACACCCCATCAATATGGGTACGGTTATGCCATGCCATCCCTCGCCTGGACTTGACCCTGCAGACCCGAGACAGCACGTTCACTCCAGACAGCTGGGAGTATCAGCAGGTAACCCTCTCTCTCTCTCTCTCTCTCTCACTCATGCTCACTTACCCCTGTCCTCTCCTTATTTCTCACTCTCAGAAACAATTTTCACATTGACAGCTGGTGGTGGGCACGCTCATCACTTGG
This sequence comes from Pseudorasbora parva, assembly GCF_024679245.1. Lineage (NCBI taxonomy): Eukaryota > Metazoa > Chordata > Actinopteri > Cypriniformes > Gobionidae > Pseudorasbora > Pseudorasbora parva. Next base: position 29,080,206 of record NC_090178.1, on the reverse strand, counting down.
AGCGACAAACATTAATATGGCTTGCTCTCTATTTTTTCTCCGTTGTTGGCACCTATCACCTATATGCTATATAGTGTGTGAACAGCCAGAAATGTCTTTTTTTTTGCTGTCAGAAATATTTACACGTTGACTCGCATGACATGCTCTCTCTCCAGCACTCTTACACTCTAACACACTCTCAGAGAGATTAAACTGGAGTGTTATAGTCAAACCCATTAAAAGCACTTTTCTGTCTGCAGTTTAAAGATTAATTGACTCAAAATTGTATGTCACATTATCTTGACTTGCAGTATAAGAGACTAAAAGCATGATGACTATATATTGAACACATTAGAAAAGGAATCATGAAGGAGTGACTGCACGGCTTAAATGAGGGTTTGTACATTACATTTTGGTTTAGAATATATTAAGTATATAAAATATTCATAAATTATAATTTTTTATGTACTATTAGTTCCGGTTCTTGAAATGAAATCCAATTCTGTGATTCAGCCATTACACACATAGGTTATGTAGGTTGCCATTGTCTTTACACTAGTAGGTAGCATGGCTGGGACGATACACCTACAGTGCCTTGCGAAAGTATTCGGCCCCCTTGAACCTTGCAACCTTTTGCCACATTTCAGGCTTCAAACATAATTATATAAAACTACTTGTTTGTGAAGAATCAACAACAAGTGGGACACAATCATGAAGTGGAATGAAATTTATTGGATATTTCTAACTTTTTTAACAAATCAAAAACTGAAAAATTGGGCGTGCAAAATTATTCGGCCCCTTTACTTTCAGTGCAGCAAACTCTCTCCAGAGGTTCAGTGAGGATCTCTGAATGATCCAATGTTGACCTAAATGACTAATGATGATAAATATAATCCACCCTTTGTGTAATCAAGTCTCCGTATAAATGCACCTGCACTGTGATAGTCTCAGGGGTCCGTTTAAAGCGCAGAGAGCATCATGAAGAACAAGGAACACACCAGGCAGGTCCTAGATACTGTTGTGGAGAAGTTTAAAGCTGCTTGCCATCACTTCTTTATCATCATCGTGTAAAATCCGCCAATAGCACGCCAGGTGGATAAGCCAGTCTGTGATTGGTTCCCACAAAAGTGTAATAAATTAATGTACAGGTTTCTAGACTGAGCTGCAGGGCGAAAGTACAATTCCTGAAGAAATTGTGAGTGGTGCTTGCCGTGGCAAAACTCGGGGCCCGGTGGCTACCACAAGGCAAAAAAGCCAAGCAACATGTCTGTACAATGTTGTGGGGCTGAGATAGTGCCATAGACGATTGATGGGGCGAAACTTTGACCTCTCGTAGCTCCGAGCGAGGATCTCAAACACACACATATATTACACGAAATTTGAAGGGGCTGATAGGATCTCTCAGCACACACATCTCAAAGGGGTGTAAGTTGTACCCCTGGGGTGCTAGAGCTCCCCAAAAATCGCAAAAAAGGCCCATTGACTTAACATGGGGAGGGTCGTCCCATGAAACGCTCTCTCTGTCTGTGACAGTTTATCAGTCATTAAATCTTTCACTCAACTGAATTATTCAGCATTCGTGAATGAAACGCAACTACTGTGTTTCATGCTGTGGCTTTGTTTGGAGCTTTTCTTTGTTAACAAAGCAAAAGCAGAGAAAGTAACTGGCAATATTGTGTCTACAAGTTACTAAAATTAATATGTTGTTTATTGAACTCTTTTGTAAAAGCCGTTTCCTTGCTGCTTCAGTAACTAAACTGTCGTTGATAGTTCTAACGTGACATATGAACTCTAACTATACATTTTAGACAAATGTGAGACACATCTTGATAGCATATATATATATATATATATATATATATATATATATATATATATATATATATATATATATATATATATATATATATATATATATATATATATATATAAAAATTGCATGAAGAGATTAAACTGAAACAGAATGTTATCCATGCTGTTAAATGCTTTTGATCCAGTGTGTAATCATTTCTGTTAAAATTACTTTCTCCTCTCCCAGCTAAGTATGCAAACTTGTAGTCACAATGAAATTGTAGGTCGATTGCCCCAAAAATTGCAAACATTTGTTGATTATATAGTAACAATGTAATTTTATTTATTGCAAAATAATCTAATACACACAAATATTAATAATTTACAAAAGGTAGCCTCGATTACATTATTTTCAGTGCTTTATGGTAGCGCCCGAACCATGCAAAGCTCCTTTAGGCCCATTTGTTTACTGCAATTCTGTGATTGGTGGATATTTGTAATACATGGTGGTAATGTATTTCTTAACCAGAAATTGCACTGTTAAACATTAAGATAAAATAATATGAACTGATGACTTTAACAGAAGTATATCATTAATAAACAGCCTCAGAGTTCATAGTTGATGAACTATCTCTTTACAATAGAAATAGCTTCACCACAAATGGATAAAGGTGGAAGAGACAAAGCCAGATTATGCTGGATGCCTGAATGGATTTACAGAATAAGACAGATAATAAGAGAAAGATGTGCTAGAAAATAAGAGACTGTGAGAGAGCAAGAGCAATGGTTGAGAGCAGAAATTAAAGAGCGAAATATTTGGGGGTAATAGTGGGAATTGAGAAGAAAGGAGAAATCAAGGAAGATGAGAGAGAGTGAGATATAAAAAAAAATGAGAGAGAATCAGAGGGAAAAGCAGTGAATGTATTTTAAGTAGGTCACAGATTATTAATAGAGATCCAGTGGCGTGGATAAAAAGAAAGAAAGGGGGAGAACAGTGAGCGGAAGAGAAAACATGGAGAGAAACCATGGGGAAAGGAAAGGGAGAGCACTATGAGAGAGTACAAGTATGAGATTTATCGTAAGAGAAATTGAGGAAGATGGATTGGGACAAGGTTGTGGATGTATAGTATATGAAACATGAATGCACGATGTGTGTATGAATCTGACAGCAGCCTTTAATTGCACCTCCCCTTTCTCTCTCTGTGAGTGGAGCATCCATGATGTATTAGCCAATAAGATTAAAGAGATATCCTCCATTTTATGTCACTCTGGTTTCCATACAGTTCATGCATGTGTTTTAATGGTATGCAGCTATGCTGTATGCATTTTCTCTATACACTGAAAACAATTTGGTGTAAAAAAAAAATGACTCAAATATTGCTGGAAAATAATTTATAAGAAAAGACAAATAACACATTGAGTTAAACATGACATTTTGAAGTAGAAATATATTTTTTTATATAAATATAATAAACTTTATATAAAATCTTTAAGTCATTTCTGACAAGTTTAATGATGATCAGATTCAATACTTGATTCCAAATCCACTGCTCATTGTTTCTTAGGCCAATGACATGATCTAAAAACTGATGTCATGTGTTAGACCAGCTAAAACTTAGTTAAATATGTAAAAAGTATTTTCTTCCTACTCATATTCCATCCCCTCTTCCCACAGACTCTCCTGGTCCTCTCCAGCTTCTCCGCCATTGCTCTCGTCCTCTCGTTGCTTGTTGTTCTCTCCTTCCTCATCCACTACTGCTGCTGCCATCGTGGTGAGGGGGGCAGGGATGCAGAGGAAGAGGAGGAAGACGATGATGCCAGCGGTGGCCATGGATACAGTGGAAAAAAAGGGCGGGGTATCTGCTGTGTCACATGGGTATCGGTTGCAGCCGTCACATTGTGTTGGTAATACCTGTTTAATGACAGTCATTTTAGTATGTCAGCGATTGCTATCTGTTAAGGATACTTTATTCATTCAAAAGTCAAAATTCATGATTTGATATTCGCCATAATCATGATGAAATGCAAAAACATTTATTTTGTTTGCGTAAAAGTGCGGTTACGCTATAGACTTCACAAACATTCAAATATGGAGAATGGAAACAAAAGCACATACGAAGTAAAACATTTCTCGTGTACCAGAATACCAGAGAAAAGTTGGGTGAACTCTGAAAATCAGACCAATGGTCCATCTAAATGCCTCTTGGCTCAGTAAAAAAACTAAACAAAACTTTTTACAGGGTTGTGGGAAATTGGAGCAGATAATATTTGAACATATTAAATGTATTATTTTAATTTTTTTAAACAAATTGTACTTTATTGGACTGTAATATTTCTACTCTTAAATTATTTATTTTTCAATTCTGTTGTTGGTTCTGATGAAAAGAGGTTAAATCAAGTTAATCTTAATCAATATTTGGTAATGGAAGTTTTAGGAATATCTTATTTGGTTTTTATTTCAAATTTCAATTACTTATGTACGGTTTTTGAAATGTATTTATGGTTTTGCTAAAACCATAAAAAATAGCCAAATATGCAGTTTTTTAATTAATAACTGTATATATTATACATTATATTGATATGCAATATTCCAACCCAATCTCACAGCAATTTATACGTATTTTATGAGGTGGCTAATTCGTACAAATTTCTACAAACTCACTCAAACGAATCTGTACGACTTTTGCTAAATATCGTACGAATTTGAGGAGTTAGTCAATTCGTATGATTTCGTACGAATGACCTACCTAAAACCTACCATCACTGCAGTATAGACAAATATGAGTGAGGTCATACAAATTCGTACGAACTAGCCATCTTGTACAAATATGTACGAATTGGTCGTTTGATAGCGTATATTCTACTAATATCACACAAAAAACATTTCACACCTGTATCACTCCCCTTATTTTTGCTGGATCTAGTCTGGCAGCCGTTCTCACAGCGAGCGTCAATGGCAGACGAGCAAACCCACTATAATTTTACAAATAATGTCACGGAATGTAGTTTTAAGAGTTCCTTCAAGCAACTCTTACTAAAAGGGACATTTTTCAATTAGTAACAGTAACTGTTAAACTGTCAACTTGAGATTTGAATTTGTGGCTGAAAGAAGTAGTTCCGCACAAAAAAGGGGTTTTAAAGACACACAGTTACATTTTATTTACATGCTTATGCTGTCAAACTGTTGTATAAAAGCAATATCACTTGTGATATGAATCTATATCAGCTGACATAGAGCCATATCATATCACACTCTTATTTACTTGTATATATATATATATATATATATATATATATATATATATATATATATATATATATATATATATATATATATATATATATATATTTATATATATATATATATATATATATATATATATATATATATATATATATGTTTTCTTTTTTAAGAGACAACATTTAAATAATACAGTATATTTACAATTTTATTAAATATATTTAAAAAACTAAATGTGACATCATTTAATTTTCCATGCCCAAAATTTTGTGTGGCCACATCTACAATAGAATTATTAAGTCTTATACTAGTCCAATTACACGCTGGCATAAAAAATGCCCCATAATGTCTGTATATTGAGTTTTGATATTTTCGATGCACAACAACTAGACTTTGATGACATCATCTGTGTCTTCTTGATCAAATAATTTGCATCATTTCAAGTTCAGATGACATTTATCACCTGACATCATCCATTCAGTCCCTGTGGGAAAGTACTAATGAGTGAAAAAGAGAAATGTTCCCTACTGTACTTAACTTGTGCCATGTTGTGCTTTCACACATCAGAGCATTTAACATACCTATGATGAATATGAATATGAAACCCAATGTTTTTTCATGCCTCATTGATCTGAACCATCAGCATGATGTATTAATGCTTTTGTGAGTTATCATTGTATCTGTATAAGAGTTGGTTTGGTTTGCTCTCTGCGTGATTTCATGATGCAAACGTTCTGATGTGGCACGTGTTCCGCCTGCAGGCCCGCCCCTATGACATCACCCCCTTCCCATCCTTGTTGACCTCTTTTTCTGAGGGATTCAAAAGCTACATGCTGATTTACAGTGAGGACTGCATATAGACATATAAACACCTTACTGCTCGCATTGCAATATTAATTACTGTGTCAAACACGTAAACATTCTGCTTTCTTTGGCTTAATCTGGGTCAAACAGCGAGAGATTTGGGCTGTGCTATTTTTGGCAGGTTGGAAAGGATTGGACAAGCATCTGGCCCAAGAATTAATCTGAATATCTGAATGTGAAATAGATATGTAAATGAGTGGATTTTCAGTGTTGATGGTTTGGATTCCAGTGCTCTTTTTTAGTTTGTTTGCATGATAACCGTTTAATATGTACAATATCATTTAAATGTTTATAGTCAGAATTCACCAAGGATGCAATTAATTTGGACTAAATTGACATGTTAGAAAATATTAATATTAATATATATTAGGCAAATCTTATGATATTTAAAATATTTGCTTAATTTATACTAGCACACTTGTTTTCAACAATATAATAAAATAAAATTAAAAATTCTTGAGCACCAAATCATCATATTAAAATGATTTTTGAAGGATCATGTAACACTGAAGTAATGATGCTGAAAATTCAGCTTTACCATCACAGGAATAAATTATATTTCAAACAGAAAACAGTTATTTACATTGTAATGATATTTTACAAAAATGTAATGTATTACTGTTCAAATAAATGCAGCCTTAGTGAGCATAATAGACTTTCAAAAACATTTAATAATCTTACCGACACCAAACTTTTAATGGGTATACAGTACATGTAACTAGATTAAAAATGTCTCATTTGGTTTTCTCTTATTCTATTTAAATTCTCTATTTATGCTCTTTCCTCCCTGTCACTTTCTCTTTCTTTGTCTCCTCTCCTTGTTTCCTTATTCATATTTCTGCTTTTTGTAGTGTTGCCATAGGCATTGGTTTCTACGGCAACAGTGAGGCGAACGATGGGATGTATCAGTTGACCTCATCCTTGCTCACTGCCAATTACACGCTGGCTTCCATCGATCTTTTGGTGAGAACAGAAATGCACACACACACATGCACACAGACACACACACGCACGCGCTTATACATACACAAAAGCTTATTCCATCAATCTCCTTTTGAAGCACCAGGGGACCAAAGGAAATCAAGGATGTTCAGCAAACACACTGTGCGATTTTATTACACTGAGATTGCAATACGTGAACAGGGGAATTCAGAGAGTGCTTGAATGTATTTGGGTGAGGTAAAATCCACTCTGGGTATTGATTTGGCTGGTTGCTCATATGGTCAATCGATGAATGTGTGTCAATCTGATTAATGACCTATTTTACTTTTACTGTATAAGACCCTCTCCATTCATTCCTACTTTATCTCTCACACATATTTTCCACTACACTTTTCTTGATAACACATTACAATACGGTTCTATTTGTTAGCTACATAAACTAACAAAGACCATTTAAACCATTTAGTACTATTAGATTATGTTAATATCAACATCTTTAAAATCAAACGTTTCGATAATATGGACCTGATCTTGAAATAAACAGTTAACTAACATTAACTCTTTCCCTGCCAGCATTTTTTTTTAACTTGCCAGCCACCGCCAGAGTTTTCAATCATTTTCATAAAAATTTAATGGCCCATAAAATATTTTATTGTATGAATATCTGAGCATGATATTATTTCAAAAGAAAGAGCAGACCCACTCCTTTTAAACATCAAAAAGCTTCATACATTCCTTTTTTTAATAACACCTAAAAAAAAAGCTACATTTTGAACAAAAAGTATAGAAAATCACGTTTTTTGTCAAAGACTACATCCAGATCAGATTTAGAGAGATGGTCAAACACAGATGGAGTAGATCAAGTCCATCAACCCCCCTAATGTTTGCACAGTCCTGGAGCTTGTCCTGGGCCCACATTTTATTCAGTAACATTAGGCAGTTTTGATCAATATGATGTTTAATGTTGATAATCACTTGATTTTACATTTGCAGTGCATCTGCTTACATATGGTCGCTTGCTTTTTTGAATCTTTTTTGCCTGTGTATTTTTTTTTAGGAGATTCTGTACTCATTCAGAAGATGCGTAATAGCACCCCTTAGCGTCTAACAGTGAAAACACGGAAACCCGGAAAATTTCGGCAAAAGTTTGGCAGGGAAGTGTTTTCTCACAAATAACGGAAAAGTCCATATTTGTCAGTCAAAGCTGATTCGAAAGGCCGCCATTCGCCAGTTTCTGTGTTTACTAGAAGCATGCAAACGCATCTCGGCTGTTGTCGTTATGGCCCCGCCCACAAACTCTATACACGATGTGATTGGCCCGACAAGAGTTAGGCGTTTACAGCTCAGAAAGGTATTGAGAGTTGCTAGACGACACTCGTGGGCAGATTAGATTTGCTGCCGCTAGGGTGCGTCTAGATTTCTAGGCTAGTGGAACCGGGGATTGAACCACCAAACTTCTGGTTTATAGACAATCTACATGAATCACTGAGCCACTGCCACCCCACTTGTATATAAATCACAATAGACTATCACAACTTCCATACCATGCCAGCTTTAACAAAGATTGATAAACACTGTGACTGTATTGCTCATTGTTAAAGGGAAAACTAATTCTTTCATCATTTACTCACCCTCATGTTGTTCCAAACCCGTAAAACGTTAATCTTCAGATTACAAATTAAGATATTTTCAATAAAATCTGGGTTTTTTTTAAATAAAAAATGTAACAATTTCTGTCCCTCCATTGTCAGCAACGCAACTGACACTTTGACAAAAGTTCATAAAAAGATCTTAAAACAAATCCATGAATTGAGCAGGTTAGTCCAAATTTTCTGAACAGACTGTCACTTTATATGATGAACAGATTGAATTTAGTTATTAGTTTTGATTAGTTGAATTAGTTTTACGATTTCTTTATGAACTTCTTGAAGCGTCAAAGTTTCAGCTGCATAACTCTCCACGGGGGGACAGAAAGCTCTCAGATTTCATCAAAATATATCTTCATTTGTGTTTGCAAAGATGAAAGAAGGCATTACGGGTTTGGAACAACATAAGTGTGATGAATTAATGAAAGACTTTTCATTTCTGGGTGAACTATCCCTTTAATGTTAGTAAATGCGCTAACTAACGTCAACTAATGGGACCTTACTGTAAAGTGTTACCCTGTATTTAAGATGGTATGTTTCTAAATCAGATCTTCGTGCAAATGCATTGAGGTCATGACATTCAAAGTAAAGTTTTTACGATAATCTTCTCCTCTTTCATGGCCAGGTTTCAGACACGGTGGCCGGGCTGCAGCAGTCTGTCTCAGGACCCTTGACCTCTTTGGAGGATGTGTTCGGAGGACATAAGCCGGCACTTGTGCCCACACGCTCCTGCAGGCGTCTTTCAGAGCGGGTCATGTCTCTCCTCTCCAACCTGACTCTGGGAAGAGGTCTGATCCCCATCGCTGATGGATTTTACAGGGCGAATGGAAGCGAAAGCATAGTAGGAGCACTTACCCCGGCCCCACCTTCTGTAGCCCCCACTCTCAGTCCATCCGCCAACAGCATTCCTGCGCCCTTCTCCCCAGGCTGGGCAGCTAACATCCTCATGGTGAATGAAGACTACAGGTGAGGAGATATCAAAACCAGATGTACTAATATACAGTTAAGGAGTTACAATGTCCAGATTTGGGTGTTCGGTGTTGATAAATGTTGATATTCTGTTGATAAAAGTATATCAGAGTACAATATGCTTAAAAGGGCCATATTCTATGCTTTTGAAGAATTGTACTCTAAGTCAAGATGTTTAAACCGTAGTTTTCATAGATGTTGATGGTTAAACTTAGCCTGGATGCCAGTCGAATTTAACCCCGCCCACAACATTTTTAGGTCGGGAAGTTCGGTCTGGAATTGATCCGTAGAGGAGTTATTATGACTTTAGCGTCTGTAGTTCTGATTGGTTGTAGGTCAATTCAATTGAGGTCTTTCCTGGTTCGGTTGAAATACGCCCCATAATCAAAGCCCAATGGAGCAGTATCAGACTCTTATTCTGACTAGAAATGACCATGACCACGTCAGGCTAGGTTAAACTCACTGTACATAAAACATCTTTATTGTAAAAGAGCAAAGACAATTCTATTTTTCCATATTATCCTTTAAAACTGATATATTGAAAAATGTAAATGTAAAATTATATTCTTCCCCTCTGAAGTTTGGGATCAGTAAGACTTTTTAATGGTCTTGAAATAATTCTCTTATGCTGACCAATGTTGCATTTATTTGATCAAAATACAGCAAAACAGTAATGTTGTGAAATATAATGAAAAGTTTTTTCTGTTTTCTAGTTTCATTGTTTTTAAATATAATTTATTCCTGTGATGCAAAGCTGAATATTCAGCATCTTTACTCCAGTCTTCAGTGTCGCATGATCCTTTTAGAAATCATTCTAATATGATGATTTTGTGCTCAAGAAACATTTCTTATTATTATCAATGTTGGAAACAGATGTGCACCATATTTTGTCCCACAAAAAACATTTTGTGAACATCTGTGAAACATTTTTTAGCCAGATTTCTTTGGTAAATAGAGTACAAAAGCTCAAATGAACAGCATTTATTTGAAATATGATTTGTAACATAAATATATTTCCTGTCACTTTTGGTCAGGTAAATGCATCCTTGCTGGAAAAAAAACCTTACTGACCCCAAACCTATATGTATGTAAAATATGAGGAATTAATAAATTATAAGAAAAAAAAAGAAAATAATACCACATTCATTTAGTTTCTAGTATTCTGTTTCCAGTTGATTTGTCATTGGCAGGTGTGGCAAACGTGTGTGTATGTTGTCTGAAAGGCACTAATTTTGAAAGGTATACTGAAAGGCATTGAAGATGTTCTGAAAATGTCTCATCTGTGTCTATTGTTTAGGTGGCTGTCGTACGTGCTGCTGCTTTTACTGGATCTGGTGGTGTGTTTCTTTATTCTTCTGGGATTAGCCAAACAGGCCCGCTGGCTACTTATTCTGTGAGTTACACTCATTATTGACCTGCTTTGTATTAGTGTTTAGTAGATTTGATATGCAAAAAATTCTGCATAATTTGCAAAGAACATAAACGTTCACAGTAATGTTTTATTATGTGTATTATGTATCTGAATTCCTTAAGATAGAACATTTTATTTTTGCTTACTGACACCCACTCAGGCACAGAGAGGCAGATGGTGAAAATGTCTATGTGTGTGTGTGTGTGTGCATTTGCAGGATGACAGTGCTGGCCTGGTTGGCTCTGTTTCTGAGTTGGGGTTCTCTCGGCCTGGAGACGGCCACAGTGGTGGTGAGTATTCAAGCAACGTCTAGCCCGACAGAAAAACAACAGCTCTCCGCAAGCGGACATCCAGCACAGAATACCGCCATCTGTGTGTGAATGAGTGTGTGTCAGCTCGCTTTGCGGAGACATTTGTATTCGCTGAAAAATCCAGCCAAAGCTCTGTGTGTGTGACTTTTTAAGTTTTAAAAGGTCACACCAGCCAAGATGCAGTCACTTATTGTCTGCTTATGAAAGAGGGAGAGAGGAATAGAGTGTGTTATAATGAAAAAGGTTTTCCACTCTGGGAACTCAGCAGTCATGGCACAATCCCAAAAAGGGAGGAAAATAGGGCAGAGATTAAAGCTTCAATGTGTGTGAATCTGAATGTCTTTTTCTTTGTTAAAAAAAATGGATGCTGTGTTTTAAAGATGAGCATAAGAGATTTTAAATAGCAATAGAAGCAACAACAAAAAAGAAGAGAGTGATAGAGTGAGTGTGCTGCATGTTTCTGAGAGGAATACAGCAGTAATGGTCAGCTGGACTTATAAAATACAGTGAGGAAAATAAGTATTTGAACACCCTGCTATTTTGCAAGTTCTCCCACTTAGAAATCATGGAGGGGTCTGAAATTGTCATCGTAGGTGCATGTCCACTGTGAGAAACACAAAAATCAATAAATCACTATGTATTATTTTTTAACTATTCATTTGTATGATACAGCTGCAAATGTATATAATATTAATGTAAAATTACAAATTTTACACAGTTCAAAATGGTAAGTAAGGGAATTTAGGGTAATAAGTTAATTTTTTTTTTTTAGCAAGAAGGCATTACATTGAACAAAAGGGGCATGAAAGGCATTTATATTGTTACAAAATATTTATTTTCCACAAAAACATTGAACTGAAACTCTGTTTTCAACTTTGATAGTAATAAATGTTTCTTGGGCCCCAAATCAGCAAGTCAGAATGATTTCTGAAAGATCATGTGACACTGAAGACTGGAGTAATGATGCTGAAAATTCAGCTGTGCCATGACAGAAATAAATGACATTTTTAAACATAAAATAGTTATTTTAAATTGTAATACTTAAACACTTATTTTGAAACTAAAATTAAAACATTCACCAAGCCCAGACATTTGAAAGGTTGTGTGAAGATGAATATTACGGCTAACCACTAAGAACCTCAAAAAGGCAATACCGATGATGCAAAAGAAAGAAAGAAAGAAAGAAAGAAAGAAAGAAAGAAAGAAAGAAAGAAAGAAAGAAAGAAAGAAAGAAAGAAAGAAAGAAAGAAGTGACAGGGCGAGATGGCAGTTGCTGGCCTTCAAAACAAGAGTTTCATTGTCCAGATCCAGCCAACAGGAACAATTGCCTAGCGTTCCCCTTTATAATACATACGCACACACATACTGTTTTTCTTTCCTCTCTCAATCGCTCTCTCTCTTTCTCCTGACCCTCTTTAGTCTTCTTGTGAAGCTCTTGATAATACTGAGTGCTATTCACTTTGATTAATTACTCGCATTCCATGAGCGAGAGCAAGTGCGTGTTAAAAAGACAGACAGCGCTGAGAGGAAAGATGGACAATTGGAAAACCGCTCGAGGGATGAGAAGAAAAAGAGGATGTGCATATATGTCAGTGAATACTGTTGATCAATAGCAGTCAGAGCAGTGGGACGAGAGAGACTGAGGGAAGTATGTCACTTGGTCACTGTGTCACGCAGTTAACATCTCTCTTCTGTATATGATTTTGCTCAATTCCCTTTCTTGCTCTTTTTTTTCTCCCTCTCTCTTTTTCTCTCTCAGGCCCTGAGTGATTTTTGCTTTGACCCAAACACATTTGTGCTTAACTCCACTCACTTCAACTCTAGGACAAGCACAGGTGCTGTAAAGCTCTTTCATACGCAGCTGCTCTGTTTCAAAACTTATTGAGCTGCCTACATAGACAGCATTGTAGGTTGTCAGTTACAGTCCCAACGTGAAGGCTGTTCAAAAAGGCACAAGGTGTGTCATTAGCAAATTTTTAACTAAATTATGACTAAAAAAGGCTAATAGTCTGTTGTCAAAGGTGTAGCGATTCACAAAGCGCCACTCACACAGAAGTTACTTTCAAGCTAAGCTTTCTGTAGGTTAATGCGTCAAATCCTGATCCCGTGGATTCCCAATGAAATGACTGGATTTTGCTTGCGAAAATGTGTTAAACAACAGTAAATGTAAACACATATTTTTAGCCTGCCTGCTAAAATATGTCAAACATGTCTGTGTAGTTCATGTTGACATTGATAACAATCAAAAGGCAGAATGGAATGCAAAATCCTAAAAAATACGTTAAGCAACGGGAAATATGAATGCATATTTTTAGCTGCACTGTAAAAAAAATGTGTTGGTTTTTGTTGGTTTAACTTAAAAAAGTAAGAAACCTGGTTGCCTCAAAATTTTGAGTTTACTGAAATTAAAAATTTGAGTTGATACAATGAGTTGATCAAACTCAAACTATTATTGTATCTGAACCACATAAAAAATTTGATAAATCATGAAAATAGCGCGATTTGGCATGTTTCACTGCGTCATCAGAAATAAAACACACACAATTACCCAATATGCTTACAAAATCTTTTAATAATATTTTAATAAAGGTTGTCGAATCTCTAAAAATGTTCATTGTATTAACTAAAAATTTTAATTTCAATGAACTCAAAATTTTAAGGCAACCAGGTAACTTTTTTTTAAAATAATTTTTTACAGTGTGTCTGCAAAATATCTTATTCAAACATGTCTGTCTAGTTCATACTGATAATGAAAAAATGGTCAAAAAACTGCACAGCGGAATAGTAAAATGCGAAATCACAAAATTTTGTCAAACAGCGGTAAATATTAATGCTGAAAGAATGTCCATCGAGTTCATTTTGACATAGAAAACAATGGAACACCGTGCATATTTTTAGCTGTCTGCAAAATACCTTAGTCAAACATGTCTGTCTAGTTCATGTTGACATCAAAAAGCAGTACAGTGGAATGCAAAATCGTGAGAATTCATCAAGCCATGGTAATTGTAAACGCATATTTTTATAGGCATGCAGAAATATCGCTCTCAAGCGTGTCTGCTTAGTTAATGTAAACATAGAAAACAATGGAAAAATTCTTCTGTGTGAACGGCCACTTAGAAGGCAGCTGCAACTCACTAAGTTTTGGAACAGAGCTAACTGTCCATCTGCTTTCATCTCTGACGCATACACAGTCTTACCCACGCATTGTATCTTTTTATTTTCCTCGCTCTCTCTTTTCTCTAAATAGACATCCTGGATTATTACCTAACCTGCACCAGGAAAATGAACAGCCCTTTTCAACAGGTGCGCAATCTTGTTACATGACAATGATGTCATAGAGATTACTAAAGCGGTAAAAAAATAGAATGCTGATGATATCACGAGGCAGAATTCCCCAAGTATAAGGAATTATTATGATGTCACAAAGCATGGATTAAGATTAAAAAGCAATGCCATTTATGTCACGGTGGGGATGAACAGAATAAAGAGGATTATGACTTTATAATCAAGATTTTGTAATCAAGACCTAGACTGACAGTGTTTTTGGAGGGACTGATGAATGAAGAAAGGAATTTGATGTCATGAAGGAAATGTGCAATAACAATATCAATATGAAAACGAAAGACCAGTATCAAACTGACTGTGGAATAGACCTGCTGAGTTGATTTACTGTATTGAATATTTCCTTTAATACAGTCTTTAAATGATACAATTGTGTTTTAGCCAATGGAAATTATTATATCGTTTCATGAAAGCCATTTGAGTATTTTCTTCTTCATAAAGAGGCTAAAATGCATGTGGCGTGAATCATGCCTCTCCACCAGAATGTGCATTAAAATGCACTTACAGGTTTTAGCTTGTGAAATTCTGTTAAATCAGCAAAATTCTGTTTGTTGAACGGGCATAAGATACTGACCCAGTCCCAGAGAGCGCTTTCCAGCATCCACTCTCACCTTTCCAGTCTGGAGAGAGACGCCCTCTCACGGTTTCCAAAGGCAGAGGTATGTTAACACTGCTTTCATTGCCAGTATGATAGACAGGAAAGATCAATAGCAGCTGTAAAGTAAAGTGGATTGCAACATGCTGCTTAGCTACTCCGATATTTTCCCTTGTAGAAGTCACTCAGGGAGGTACAGCAGATCCTCAACACCACCGAGGGCAACTTCCACCAGCTGGTAGCACTTCTCAACTGTCGAGGGCTGAACAAGGTAACCATAGCAACCTGTTTTCCACCTCAGCCCGACTGCAAGTGAGAATCTAATACTCCGCAAACGAGGTTGATGAGCTGCATGTCTGTATATTAAAGCAAACTGTCTCAATGTCCTCCCTGTTTTCATGTCACTCTCTCAGGATTATGTCGACTCTCTGAAAGGCCTGTGCTATGATGGGATGGAGGGGTTGCTCTATCTTTCCCTGTACTCGTTTCTCTCCGCGTTGGCGTTCACAGCTATTCTTTGCTCTCTCCCTGGAGCCTGGAGGAGTTTCCACAGGTTAGGTGAACTTCATCGATCCAACCCGTCTAACATCCCATCTGCTGTTATTTTCAGAAATAGCGTTTTAAATTATATTCATACCGACAATTTTAAGATGGATGAGCTACATAAAACAAGTAGTGTTGCTATTGAGCCTTTTTATTAGTATAGCCTATATCATATATATGTCTTTTTAATTTAGTCTTTTTAAGTCTTTTTATTAAGGGAAAAAAATCATAAATTCTATTAAAACAATTTAAGTGAAAAGTTTACAAAATAATTAATATTAATTTTCCTGTATTTGGTATATCCACCTTTTGATTTAATTCAGGGATTCCCAAACTATTTTTTTAGCTATTATTATTATTATTATTATTATTATTATATTTTATTATGATGTCAGCTATTGGTCACATGACATCAAGGTAAACAAATCAAATATATATTTTTTTAATTATTATTATTATTATTGATTTCTTGTTTAATTTTACATTTACACGACTGAATTAATTATTTGCTTTATCAAATTCCAATCACAAACCCCCGTTTGGAAATCCCCGCTTTAATGCATGAGCTTATTTTTTTAAATCCTAAAAGACTGTGTTTGCAGTTTTAAATAGAGCCAGATTTTGAAGGTGAACTTAGACTTTTTGCTCCCCACTGTGTTTATGAAGTCAGAAGGTGCCTGATGAGTGTGCTCATTTTTTTATACAGAAAAAAATTACAAACAAAAAATATTTCAGAATTCAAAGACTGAGGAATGCATAGCATATGTTGTGTTAATGTGTATGCATGTGTAATGTAAATATAGATATTAATGCTCATTGAGAATCTGAAAATGAAGCCGAACCTTAATGGAGGTGGGCCGCTCAACTCCAGCACAGTTTGACTTAAATGGGACTGTGGTAACAGCATAAACACTAACAACCGCTCTTATCATCAGTGCACAGATGACAGAAATATGATCTCAACTTAAAGGCATTAGTGCTTTAATGCACTTCACTCCTTTTATCTGGATATGGTATTAATGTCGCTATCACCATTAGTTCAGAAAAGCTCAGTCACTTACTATTGATTCAGCCTGACTTGGTACACTCTGATGTTGGCAAATCCAATTGTTTTAAGTATCAGAGGTGGCTGCAGTGCTTAATTGCAGTAAAATTATATTCAGAGCACAAACTCCTTTTCCACAGACAGTTGATGGCAGATGCATAGATTACTGAAATGGCAAAGAGCGAGACAGATTAAAGGATTACCTACTAGACTGGGATTATTTTATTTCTTAACAATATCTACATGTATGTATTTAAGAGAGATTTTTCAGTAAATTATTTTAAAGCCTTTGTTTTTTGCAAATGCATACATAAGCACATAAAGCATATACTTATTTCATTATGTTTTTTTTTCTCCACTTTTTTATCTTCCATAATTCTTACTGGGTGGCATAGCGATTCAGAGGAATACGAGGACTCCGACAGCGAAAGCGAGGACCCCTTCACTTCTCATCAGGCACGTAGACAGACGGCCACGGGCTCCCAGCGAGGGGCCTTGCCCCCCTTCTATAGTTACCAGGGGGCCGGCTGGACTCCCCCCTTTTCTAGCGCGCCTCCGTTACCGTGAGTAACACATGCACAGACACACAGACAGACAGACAGAATGACCCTACCCATAAACCACCACAAGGTTGTGCACATCACTCACATATAGCTCAACAGCAGTATTTTTCTCCTAAATGATTTACTTAAGTATCTAGATTACTAGGAGTGCCGCTAACAAATAAAATGTCAATTTATTAATTACAAATAAAATTTCAAATAAATAAATCAGTTTTCAAACTCACAAATAAATAAAAATGCATAACTATTTAATTTATAAATAAGCTATAATAAAATAATACAATGAATGTTGTTTTTCAAATCGACAGTTAAATAGACATATTTAAAACTGTATTTGAATTGTTTACAATGGGCGCGTTTATATGCACGTTCTTAAGCCGATTATGCCCAATAAGCCGACAATGGACATTGGTCAATGGTCATGTAAACGTGGTAACCTGTTTTCTTTTATCGGAGTAATGTCATAAACGGCGTAAGCATAAACTGGTCAGGACAGGTAGATCTCTTGAAGCATCGAAAATACATTTTGGTCCAAAAATAACAAAAACTACGACTTTATTCAGCATTGTCTTCTCTTCCGCGTTTGTTTTCAATCCTCAAATAAAAATTCAAATGGTTATGAATCAGCGTATTGACTCATGATTCAGATCGTGTGTCAAACTGCTAAAATCACGTGACAGTGGTGATCCGAATCATGAATCAAGAGAGATTCAAGATATTCTAATTACCTAATTGATGTCACATATGGACTACCTTGATGATGTTTTATTACCTTTCTGGACATGGACAGTATAGTGTGTATACATTTGGATACGCTCTCAGACTAAATATAAAATATCTTAAACTGTGTTGATGAACGGAGGTCTTACGGGTGTGGAACAACATTAGGGTGAGTCATTAATGACATCAATTTCATTTTTGGGTAAACTAACCCTTAAAAAATGATTTAATATTTGTCACTATGCTACTGTTGTATTCTACTCAGCAAGAATGCATTAAATTGATCAAAATTAAAAGAAAATGTATAATGTAATTCATTAACGAGACCTGAAAAATATATATCATAGCCTCCACAAATGCACACAGCACAACTGCTTTCAGCATTAATAATAATCATAAATGTTTCTTGAGAACTAAATCAGCATATTAGAATGATTTCTGAAAGATCACAGGACACTGAAGAATGAAGAAACCACTGCTGATAATTCAGCTTTGCCATCACAGCAATAAATTACATTCAAAATGTATTCAAATAGAAAACACTTAATTTAAATGATAATAATATTTTACAATGTTACTGTTTTTATTGTATTATTGATATTTGGTGAGCATAACAGACTTACCAATCCCAAACTTTTGGATTAAACAAACACTTTTAAATATGTATATATTTTTTAATTAATAAATTGATTATTTTAAGTGGCACTTTTAGTCTTCCATATATTACTAGGTATTAGAAACTCACATATTAGTCCCTTGCTTGAGCAGCTACGCATCTAGGTTGTTTTATGAATAACCTGTGCACTATAAAATATACATATATATAGGCATACATGCATAAAAATATAGAAACAGGTGTCATGCAGGCAGACAAACACATAAAGCTCCAGTCACACACAGACAGGTAGACAGGTAGGTGTTAGATGGAGCACACACACAGACAGACACACAGACAGGTGTATATGTCACAGTCTAGCCCAAAAACAGACATGAGTCCAGAGGTCTGTCTGTCTGTGTGTCTGTCTATTGGTCTGTCCGTCATTGCAAGACAGACTTAGGTCCACCAATCAGAGACGATGCACAATATAGGTAAAGTCCCGCCCCCTCTGATATTTCTGTCCGCTGTCAAAACATCATGCTGTCCAAAGTACATCACTCTTTTGCAATCTATTGCAATCTGCCTTGCAGTTTCTTTCTCCCTGCTTTATTACATTCCCTGTTTCTCTCTCTTTCAGTTATTTTGAAAAAAAAATCCTATTTACTGTTTTCATAACATTAGATCTGACACGAACACCATTTCATTCACATTTCCATGTGCTTTAAAATGAAATTAATTTATATTGATATATTTTAGATTCACTTCTTTTTTTAAATATCCTTCTCTGGCCTATTCGATTCTTTTAGAAAAAGATCTAAAGGCTCTTAAAGTGAAAATGTCACATCTCTCTAACTCTCTTCCACCTTTTCTCTTTTCCTGTTTCCACCCTGGATCCTGGCTCTCGTCCTTCCCTGCTCTGTGTTCCTTGGTGTGGCATGTCACTCTTCCGTCTCTTTAATGTCTGCTTCCTTTCCTCTCCATTGTCCCCTTCACCTCGTTCCTCTCTGCACCTCTCTCTTTCTCTATGCAGGACTCCAAACGTTTCCTCCAATGGCAACCCTGGTTATGAGAACCTGCCTTTGAGTGACAGGCAGTCCCCACCCCCCTCTGTGAGTCCCCTTGTCTTTGTGACATCACTGCGATCTGTGGCATTCTCATGATTCATGGCGTTAAGATTCAAACAGACAGACAGATCAGACCGAATGACTTTTCGCTAAGCCCCGCCTTATTATGTCCTTATTATCAGACAAGCTTTTGCTCATTTTAAATATAATCTTATAAAAGCTCTGTGTCTTTTATGGAACGTACCGTTCAAAAGTTTGGGGTTGATAAGATATTTTAATGTTGTTTTTTTTAAAGAAGTCTCTTATGCTCACCAAATATGCATTGGTTTAATCAATAATACAGTTAAAACAGCAATATTGTGAAATATTACTACAATTTTAAAAATGATTGTTTTCTATTTAAATATATTTTTATTTATAGTGTTTTTAATTCCTGTCATGGAAAAGCTGAATCTTCAGCATCATTACTCCAGTCTTCAGTGTCACATGATCCTTCAGAAATCATTCTGATAATATGCTGATTTGGTCCTCAAGTACACTCGCAGAAAAAAAGGTACAGTGCTGTCACTTGGGCGGTACCCTAAAGTACAATAGTGAAAAGGTACTTCTTTGTACCTTGCTAACCCCTAAATGTGCATATTAGTACCTTAAAAGGTACATTTCAGTACTTTAAGAGCGCAAATTAGTACCTTAAAGGTACATATTAGTACCTTTTCAGTTTTGTACTTCAGGGTACCGCCCCAGTAACAGCAATGTACCGGTTTTCTGATAGTGTAACATTTATTATTATCATCACAGTTGAAAACAGTGCTTTATATTTTTGTGGAAACTTTTTTGAAGATTTTTAGATGAATAGAAAGTTAAAAAGAACTGTTTATTTGAAACAGAAATATTTTGTAACATTATAAATGTCTTTAATGTTCATTTTAAAGGGATAGTTCACCCCAAAATGAAAATTCTGTCATTAATCACTCGCTTTCTTGTCATTCTAAACCCATAAGACTTCGTTCATCTTCAGAAAACAAATGAAGATCTTTTTGATGAAATCCGAGAGCTCTCTGTCCCCTCCCTAGACAGCAATTTAATTAACACTTCCAAGGCCCAGAAAGGTAGTGAAGACATCGTTAAATAGTCCATGAGACTACGAGGTCAACCTTAATTTTAGGAAGCGATGAGAATACTTTTTATGTGCAAAAAGCAAACAAGAATAACTTCATTCAACAATCTCTTGATGTCTTTGTCATTCTCCTACGCTGTTGATGTTAATGTACAGTGTTTCCGAGTTGCGTCAAGAGATACACCAGAAGGCCGGCTTACCATTGGCCGGTGCTGCTCACGTAAGCTCCACGACACATGTGTGATGTTGACACAGGAACTGGACAACGGAAACTGTGTAGGAGAATGACACAGACGTGAAGAAATAGAACCCTTTAATAAATTAAATGCATCCTTGCTGAATAAAATTATTAATTTCTTATTAATAAAACAAATTAATCAAATCTTACTGACCCCAAACTTTTGAACAGTAATGTGTTACTGAAGAGTAATTGAATAGTTTATAGATTTTTTTTTATCAGTTTAGAAGCAGCATTAACTAAAGGGGCGGGGCATAGTGAAGGGTTTAAATGTAATTGTGATAAAACAACTGCAGGATAAATACAATTGTTATATGCACCTTTTAATTTAAATAAACTTAATAACTTTTCTTTTCTTCCTTTGTGCTCCTCCACTTGTGGATCTGGCTCCTCTTCTGACGACCTCAATGCTCTCTGGTTCTCTGAAAGTACAGTACTCTCCCAGCATGCTGACTGGCTACGGCAGCAGTCAATCACACCCCAACCCCGCCCATTCAAGAAACCTCTACTCGCACTAATTATTTTTCTGTATAGTAAAAAAAAGAACAAAAGAAAGATATATAGCAAGGTTTAGTTTTCATATGGATGGACACTTTATGAGACGAGAGACTAATTTAAAACTCTAGATGTTAAATATCTGTGTGTAACGTCAGTACCATTGAGTCTTATGGGTGTAACAGACTTACAAAGTGAGTGACAGATAAAGCCATCTGCTTCATTTAGTCGTACAATCCTATCACTTCCTCTCCCTCTAGTGTCATGCTGTACATATAGCTGGTGGAAACAAGATGGTATTGACGTTACAGTAGTGGTCTATTTTTAAATGTATAACCACTTTATTTTGGAGGTTTTATATTGTTATATGTAGTCACAGATGCATAGTGGCGATGGCACAATTTCTTTGTATGATTATGCAGTTTTCTCTTCACCTTTCTTCTTTTTTCAGTTTTTTTTTTTTTTTTACTATTTGACAAGACCCTATTTTATAAGTGGCAATTCTGTATTACCTTGTATACCCTCTGATACTATATTATTATTTATTTATATAATATAAATATATGAATATATATATTCACTGTATAAACGTTTGATTGTTAATGCATTTTGATGATCAAAAAAAAAAACACCTGTAAAACATTGTTGAGGGCTAGTGTTTGTTTCCTCTGCTGGCTCTGAGCAATATAATTGCGTTTTGCCAATTGCAATGCAATGGCCACAATGTAAGCAGCAATAATCATCAGGACATCTTGCAAACACCATTCGTGTCTGTGTGTGTCATGACATGTTCAGTACATACTATACATGACATTGCATTGGTCCCTTCTCTTGGCTATCAACCTGTTGTTAATCCTTAAAAAATGGGTTTCTATTGTTTAATGCTCCTTTTGAATGGCATCCTTTTTCACTACAGAGTCTAATATAAATGAAATAAAAATAGAGTAACAAAAGTGGAATGTCTTCATTTTGTGTGTGTGTCTGTGTGTGTGTGTGTGTGTGTGTGTGCAAAGCACTACAACCATCCCGCTATATAAACATATACTGGGTTATTACAGTGGGTCGGAAATAAAACAATATGTTCAGGGCAATATTCTCAGTCATAATATTAATTAACATAATATTACACAATTAATTCACAAAATATTTTATTTATTGGTAACACTTTATTATAAGGTCTCATTTGTTATAAACTAGCCATGAGCAATATATTCTTACAGCATTTCTTATCCATCGTTAATGTTAGTTATTAAAAGTGTTACTTTAACAGTGCATTACCTAATCTTAAAAATATATTAGTACATTTTGATCTTAATATTAAATGCTGTAAAAGTATTGTTCATTGTTAGTTAATGTTAACAAATGAAACCTTATTGTAAAGTGTTACCTTCTTATTATATTAAATCATATTTAAATATTAAGCCATATTAAAAACAGCATGTCCCTTTATGTCCAGCTGAATAAATTAATTGAAATCAATTACAGCTGTTACCTATAACATTAAATAAATCTAATTAGTTTAAAAGCAACATAAAAGATATTATAAATACAGTGCTATAATACATTCTTAAAATTAAAAAAAAGTGAATTAAATAATTTTTATATTATTATAAATTAGATTATACATTTATATATATATATATATATATATATATATATATATATATATATATATATATGTGTGTGTGTGTGTGTATAAATATATATAGATATAATTATAATTATAAATATATATAGATATAATTATAATAAATATAAATATATATATATATATGAAAATATAAAAAGAAAGGCTAATTTACTACAATATTATATAAACTGTCATCCAGTCCCTGTGTTAGATTATACAGATTATGTTTTGAGTGTTTTCTTCACATTCCGTGTGTACAGTGATTCTTTTCAATAAAATCACTTCATAATTTCCATTCAACAGCAATACCTGATAGTTATAAGGGGGAAAAACAGAATAAAAAGAAATTCATCAAATGTTATGTTATTTTCATGTTTAATTCATATTAAATTTTAGGGACTTTTTATGGCCTATTTGCCCTAAACTGTGGTTAAATTCAGACCCTGCACTTATAATGTGATCCTTTCTGTGAAATTCAACGGACTGAATCATTGACTTGATTAAATATCATTTATATGACATTAAAATCCAGCTCGGATGACGGAACCAACATTAATCAACAAACATTAGTAATCAGACAAAAGCAACAGCTCAGACAAAATGGAAGTGTATGTAGCTGTAATAACAATTTCAAACCGCACTTTCATTTTGCTACCTACCTACAAGCACTACATGAGCAAAAGGTCAAAGTAGAAATTCAATCAAATTCAAATAAATAACAAAAATCAAACGTATTCAATTTCACTCCATTCGTTGGTTTTCACTGAGTCATGTAAATGAGGCAGTTTGCAATAGAGCTTGAAAGAGTAAAGGACGTGAGCGTGAGATAGAGCTACAATCTCTTATCTCCTTTGTTTATGCATAGTAAGATGTACAACGACGTCTAAAAGGCAATGAATGATCTTTCTGTGCATAGTTGTAACAAAGACAAATCTTTGATCTACTTCAGCAGTGGAGTGCATAGATAAAGATAAAGTGAGAGATGGTAGTTCCTGAGAGAGAGAGAGAGAGAGAGAGAGAGGAGAGAGGAGAGAGAAGAGAGAAGAGAGAAGAGAGAAGAGTGACGTGGCTGGCACAGCTATAGTAGCGTCTCCCCACAGGCACACAGCCAGTGTGACTGCAGATAAACAGCTCCTTCATATGAGAAAACACTAGATCCTTCTCTCGGACGTCCTTTTGTGTGTGAGTGTCTGTGAATGAATCTGCCATCTTCCTGTAGTGTTGCTCTCCATAAAGCTTTTCGGCGCTCCAGTGTTTCTTTCACGATTACGGCGCACTGAGTGAGAGAATGTTCGGTTAAATCACTTCCTGGCATCGTCTGGTTTCAGCCATGTCCCGTCGTCGTCTACTTCCTTTTGAACCACAAGCAGCATCTCCGCAACATCCTGAGAAAGCTGTTCAATGAGAAATGACCTGGGAGGAAAAATCAATAAAAACAAAGATCAAAATTGATTGGGATTCATTAGTTAATGAATGCATACAAGTTTCTACCAGCCTCAAAATCTGTTTAAAAGGGTACATTTCTAATAATGATATCTATAAAATCACTTAAGCAGTGAGGCATTTCAGTTTGTACTTATAGGGGTCTATAAAGTAAGGCGGGGTAAATATACATATTTTTCATTCTGTACATCATTTATGAACAAATGGCTCTTATGAGCGAGTTTTTTTAGTGAATGAAAAACATTCAGCGCAACAGTTTGCAGTCCAATTCACAAATGACTCATTTGATCCAGTCGTTTTAATGATTTAAAAAAAGACAAACTCATAAGTTACCATCTGAATCTGATTTAACAGTTTTATACCAGTGTTATTTTAGTATAATTTATAATTATTAATATTTTAAATGAGCTTTTATTTCTTTTTCATTTGAGTTTTAATTTGAGTTATTCGGCTGTTTAGTGATTTTTGTTTTATTTAAATTTTTCTAAATAATTTTAATGTAATTATATTACAGTTTTAGTTTTTCATCTCATATTTATATTTCATTTTATTTTAATTTCAGCTTTATTTCAATTAACAGAAATGTTTGTTATATTTTTAGATGACAATAACAACAATACAACGACACTCAAAAGGCTTGGTGTGGCTTTAGATGATGCGATCACAGCGGTAAATGGGGTCCAAGAGACCATGTGATCCAGCTTCTGCTTGTATCCTGTGATATTTCCAAGCACCTGTCCTTATAGTCCTGTTCTTTTTCTTATTGAATTAGCTGTTCTGTGTCATTATAATTGTGTCAGGGCAACAATGCACTGATTACAGTGACATCTGGAAAAACATGGGTCTTAGGTTTACACCTGGCATGATGCAAGACTAAGAAAAGACATTAAAGGTATAGTTCACCCAGAAATGAAAATGATCCCATGATTTACTCACCCTCAAGCCATCCTAGGTGTATATGACATTTTTCTTTCAGACACACACAGTCAGAGTTATATTAAAATATATCCTGGCTCTTCCCAGCTTTATAATGGGAGTGAATGGGAAGTGAGAATTTGAAGCCCCCAAAAAAGTGCCTCCATCCATCATAAAAGTAATCCATAAGGCTCCAGGAGGGTAATAAAGGCTTTTCTGAAGCAAAATTATGTTTTTGTAAGAAAATAGCCGTGTTTAAAAATGTATTAACTATAATAACTAGCTTTGGGCAGATGGTCGTACACATTGATTTACAGTGAAAGAGTAACTTTTACTAAGAATAACCTCGCGGCTCTTACAAATAGGGCTGGGCAACAAACTCAAGCCCCTCTTCTCTCATATCCTCGGACATTTCGCTTTTGTCCAGATTCAACCACTTCTGTTCTGATTTCTTTAAGGGGAGGGTCTATGAGCAGATAAATGTATGTTTTTTCAGATCTTTCGAGCTAATGGACAAAATAAGCTCGCTCAATTTACATATGAATGCTGTGACAACAGAAAAACATCAGCTTTTGTTTCTGCTCTGACATCCGCAAACCCATACCGAGTGTGTGTTAGAAATCAGGAAGGGTGAGGGAACATTGTGCTTGGTATGTTTTTTCTTCTTCAAACCAAACTTGGGTCTCCAGCCAACAAAGTTTAAATTCCGTCTGGCTAACACACTTCCCATTTGTGGCTGTTTGAACACATTTGACCACATGAGCACTAAGAAATTACGAACTACACTTCGAAAGGAATCCAGTTGAATAATGTGCTTTCGACTACCTCTGGAAGTGGTCAAAAGTGGACAAGCTCAAAACGTTTCAGACCCTGTATACACCTGTATTAAAGGTCCCGTTCTTCACGATTCCACCTTTTAAACTTTAGTTAGTGTTAAATGTTGCTGTTAGAGCATAAATAATACCTGTAAAATGATAAAGCTCAAAGTTCAATGCCAAGCGAGATATTTTATTTAATAGAAGTTCCCTTTCAAAGCCTACAGCGGACAGCTGGTTTGGACTACAGCCCTGCACTTCCCTCTGTAATGACGTCACTAGAACCGTTTGTTGACTAACCCTCTGCCCACAAGTACACGCACAATAGGGGGCGTGGTCTTGTTGCTCTCCCACGTGGAAAAGAGCGCGCATTCAGCGCTTGCATCTCCTCGTTATGGTAAGAGGCGGGACCTTTCCGGGCAAAGTGCGCTAAGCTGCTGTCCAATCACAACACGGGAAGCGCTGGCCCAATCAGAACTCGTTATGTTTTTTTGAAGGAGGGACATCATAGAACAAGGAAATCATCAGGCCGTTTTTAGGACAGAGGAAACAGCGCTGTACAGATAAGTAAATTGAAACACGAAACATGAACTCATGTTATATTGCACACTGTAAACATAATCAAAGCTTTGAAAACACGCGAAGAACGGGATCTTTAAGCTTCATCCACTTGTGATCAACCACAAAGCATCTTAACAACAGGTGCAAACAGGGTCTTATTTACTCAGTTTATATTGTGTACACACTAGGGGTGTCAACAATAATCGATTCGGCGGGGCATGAACGATTCAGCATCGATGCGGCAAAGTGCCATAATCGATTATATCACTGTTTATTTTCTGGCGGACGATAAAGTTGTGAAGGTTCAAATACTTCCGGTTCCGGGAGTATAACAACAACAACAAGGAAGATGGAGGGAGATGACCGCGATAGACGGGTTATTAAAAACGCGCTAACGACCCGAGGTGTGTAGGATTGTACGTATATATTTTTTGCACAATAATAAATTAATCTATAATGACGAAATACGGCGCAATTCACCTTTATTCCACAAGGTGGCAATGTCTGATACCCAATGATGAAGTGACGTTTCACTCAAAGTTACCTCTGACAGAAAACGAAACAATAATTATAATCTGCAAAACTTGAAATGACTCAGTGATTTACTTCAGAGAGCAAGTACTAAACACAATCATATGTTAGTGTCACTGTCACTGATGATGGATGTGGTCAAGAAGCTATCAGTGATCAAAATATTGATTTTGAAGACATTGAAAATGAGTTTGGAGAATATACTGGTAAAACGAGCTCTGACGAGGTCATATGATGATGGTATTAAACATCTGCTCAAACTGAATCCTTCCAAGCTCCAAAAGGTAACGAAATAGGTTTTATTTTATTCTTCTGTAGCTGTTACTCTAAAATCAGGAGTTTTATATATTATCACGACCGGTAGAGGTCTATCCATGTTAAATATAGATCCGGGTCGCTAACGACCTGAATATGTAAGAATGTTTGGTGAAACAGTCATGCATTTAAGAGTTAATTGCATTTTATTTAATTACATTTTATTTTATTTAATAACTTTTATGTCAAAGTTTTATGTCAAAGATACAGGAGATACATAGCAGCCAATACAATCTGTTGTTTAATATCTGCTTGTATTGCCTCATGACTGATGAAAAATTTGCTTTGTGTGCAGTAGAATTTTGATGCATCACAATGCATCGTAGAATCGAATCGAATCGAATCGTTACCTGGTGAATCGTAATTGAATCGAATCGTGAAGGCAGTGCCAATGCACACTCCTAGTACACACCTGGTAGGTGTAAAATATATGTGCTAATGTCTTCATGCAGAAATCTATCAATAAGTTTGTACTTTTTATTTTATTTAGTAATTTTCAAAGCTGTAGAAAACTATTTCTTAAAAGTCTCACCTGAGTTCGGTTTCTCCGCCTATACAGGCAGGCCCCTTTAATTTAGAGTCTAGGTTATAGAACTGTTCGTTGACCTCCCGTACTGCCAGCCAGTGTCTGCGTCTCAGGGGGAGAGACACAAATCCCAGGGACACCCTTGATGGGACATTCAAAATGAAGCCTTGAATTTTGTCCAGGCACAAATTCTGTACTGACCTACAGCGTGTGACAGAAGTGGAGAAAGGTTAATGCCCATTTTATGATCATCATGAAGCTCATGACTAACAAAGTCACACTCACTTGCGTTTGTCCCACCAAACTGCAGCAAGCCCCCGACTCTGCAAAGCTGCCATGATGACATTGACATCATAGTTTCCTGTGCCTAACACGGAGCGGTGTGGGTTCATCACACATTGCGGGGCAAGTCTGCAAGAAACAAATCAGACAACTTTGACTTTGAGAACATAGCACAAGACTGAGAAGAGAAATTAAAGGGATAGTTCACCCAAAAATTAAAATAATCCAATGATTTACTCCCCCCTAAACCCATCCTAGGTGTATGACTTTCTTTCAGACAAACACAATCGGAGTCATATTAAAATATATTCTGGCTCTTCCCAGCTATGTTAGTGAATGGGACGTGAGAATTTTGAACCCCAAAAAAGTGCATCCATCCATCATAAAAGCAATACATAAAGGCTTATTCTAAAATCCTTAATAAAGTACTTCTGAAGTGAAACTAGGTGTTTTTGTAAGAAAATATCCATGTTTAAAAATGTTTTAACTATAATAACTAGCTTTTTCAGATGGCCATACGCATCGATTTACAGCGAAAGAGCAACTTTTACTAAGAGTAACCTCTCACAGCTCTAACAAATAGTGCTGGGCAACAAACTCAAGCACTTCTTGTCTTATATCCTTGGACATTTCGCTTTAAAGGTGTCCTAGAATGAAAAATTGAATTAACATTGCCATAGTGAAATAATAAGAGTTCAGTACATGGACATCACATACTGTGAGTCTCAAACACCATTGCCTCCTACTTCATATGTAAATCTCATGCACGAAAAACACCACAGAAAAATAAGTGATTCTCAACATAAACCCAACAGTGACGCAATCATTGGGGATCATTTATATGCACGCCCCCAACATTTGCATCTGTCCAAACATGTTTATTGTCAGGTGGAACTGACGGAGCCAAATCATCGGGACATGTACATAAACGACACTGGGAGATTGAAAAACGGCAACTCTCATGGACACACGTCATGTTCCAGGCTGTGCAGGGGATGTGAGGACTTTTCTACCCATCCCACAGATAAAAAATGTCAACAGTCATGTTTATAATCGGATATCACAACAATTTAATTCAAGATCATTCATTGGCTCGGCCCATTTCAAGTAAGCTTCCCTCAGCGTCTTAAACTGAAGAAAGGGGCAATTACAACTGTATTCCTGCAAGCAGTAAGTAGCGATTTTATCCACTTATTGACTGTTTAAACAACTTCTGATTACATTGAAAGTTTCTTAGAGAGACAGCATTGTCTTGATAACGCAAGACGCTAGTACAGTAACAATAGGAAACTCCAAGTACCATACAAAACTAAATAGTGTGTCTAATGACAAAGGTTAATATTATTTTACAAAATACAATTGTAGATATGTTGCTTACAGATCGTTTACTCAATCCTTCTAGCAAACGTCACCTTTTCCACCATATAAGTTAAAACGATAGTCATTTGACAATATATTTATATTTTGATAACTTAAATATGATGTTTTTGCATGCTTGTATTTCAGAGTAAGTCAGGGTCACTCCATAGCCTATATTGTGACTAATGTTATATAAACATGCAATATCGTTGACAAAAAAGACTAGTTTAAAATCACTGGTTTTGGTTTTGCCTGAGAGAATGAAGAGTGTTCGTGCAGTTGCCAGATTTCAGTCATTTAAATCCCCCAAACAGAGCTTTTCTGTGAAAAGAACACGTATACTCCAATAATAACCACCTGCGGACAACAGCGCCACGCCACAGTCTCATGCGGAAGTGGGCGGAGTTTACGAAAACTAAACAATCGGCATGGCGGAAGCAGAGAACACGGTAAACAGCTGTTTTGTGTTGTGGTTTTAATCTATCAAGTTTCTATGTGTTGTGCATTTGATCCATCGTTGTTGTATTAACACTTTATACAGAACGTGGCTCTATTTTTTTTTCTAATGGGTTTTACGATGTCTATCACGTCTGTTGAAATGGTCTTGCTTTAAGTAACATATTGTTTGTGATTTGACTTTGTTGTTGATGCTGTATTTTTTTATTTGCTTTTATCTGACCAGTGTTTTACGTGGATTTTTTTTTTCTAATTTATAGAGGCATTATGATTTGGAGAGGCTCAGCTTTACTTCATGTACATCAATGCAAGACATTTTGCAACAGTTTCCACTCTCATAAAAAAGATTTAAATGGTCTCTTCTTCGCTGCAATTGAGTTTTCTGTTTGCATTTGATGTTTTCCTTCTTCAATGCTGAATTTATTATTTATATAGAATGCAGTGGTACAGTGACTGTCCAAAGCATGTAAATATAAGAGTGAAATGTTACTTTACCCGAAGTTAAAAGTGTGTTTAGAATGACGATAAGCTCAGTGTGAGAAGCCCTATGAAGTGCTTGCCTTTGATTTCTGTATACATTTTGAACTGAAAATGGTTCATTAATTTGATTGTGACAGGATATGATTTATGAGAAAAGCTGAATTCCACAACTTTATTATACATGCTACATCCTTACTTCAACACACGATATTGTTAAAACACTTCCAACATTTCATCCTATTTTTTGTACCCTTTTCATGAAGGAGCCACGGATCACAGAAGACCTCTGCACTGCAGTTGTAAGACTGTGGAACAACCAAAAAATTTCAAAGGTTTAGTGGAAGAGCCATGATTTCTGTGAATGTTTATAGAGGTTACATTTATTTTAGATTTAATTTGTCATGTACCTGCTGTGCAATAACTTTCAACTTTTATTCCAGTTTATTCCCCTTGGTCTGATTGTGTATTTTTTTAAAGCAAACCACATCTATATGATGCCTTTGCTACTTTAGGGGATTTTTAAGGGGACATTTTATCAAATTAAAATGTTTTGTATGTTTTGGGGTTTGATTAATCTAAATCAGCTTGAATCATGCATTACAGTGTAGAATTGTGTAATGTATATTATGTACTATGAAAAAGGTTTATTCTGAGATGCTTGAGAAAAAATATATTGTCATAAAAATAAATGTTCAATCTTTGTTTTCATTTTTAGTGTGTTAAGCGTTGTTTAAGA
The DNA here is from genome assembly GCF_024679245.1 of Pseudorasbora parva. Taxonomy (NCBI): domain Eukaryota; kingdom Metazoa; phylum Chordata; class Actinopteri; order Cypriniformes; family Gobionidae; genus Pseudorasbora; species Pseudorasbora parva. The sequence goes on along the minus strand of NC_090178.1, from coordinate 29,048,683 downwards.
CATACTATAAATAAAAATAACAAATAATATAAATAGCAACTTTTTACTTTAAAAACGTTACAATGTTTTTTTATAAATATTTTTTTTTCACGTAAATTATTTTATTTTGTATTGTGATCCAGTATTGTTTATTTTAAAACGTATTTATATGATTTAACTATGAGTGAGTATATCTATCTAGCCTATCTATCAGCTCTCTATCTATCTTTAATTAGAACTTATAAAATACTTGACATTATTAACATCGGTTAAACTTTGGGCTTGAAACGCTCCAAATGGAGCAATGTATATGAAGATAAATCAGCTCCGCCCACTTCCGGCATGAGACTGTGGCATGGCGCTGTTGTCGTCCTCAGACTGTTGTGAGTGACGTATCAGGGTTCTGCAGTTAGACCTGTCTCTGCGTTTTGCCTAAACATGTACAATCTGTCAATCATATACACGCGAGCTCTCTCTAGTAGAGAAAGCAGTAGGCTGCATTTTAGCAATAAACTAACTTACACAGACACAACACAGCCGGGCCGGTTGAAGAAAAATGCCATTCCGTGGTTAAAGACGGGTGCAACCACTGTGGAGGTAATGTAAACTTTATTTATCCTTCCATTTGGGCACACCCGCCTTGAGGAAAGATGTGTAGTAATTTAAAATAATCGTGCTTTACACACACAATGCTCTTCCTAACTGGACTGCCTTTTTTACGGCTACCGCTGAGTCCCCACATACGGGACTTCAGTGCGAGATACAGCTAGCCGTCTAAAACAGGTGAATTTAAACAATGGCTAAACGCATCTCGTTGTCATGTGAGGGACCTGTTCATGTTGGACACACATTTTAATTGCATTTTGTGTCTGTTAAGAGGCACAAAGACACCCTTTACGTTATGCCCCCAAAAGCTGCCGTTTTAGCTGAGGGGGGGGGGCTCTGGGCATTAACTGTAATAACTCCACGTTGCAAGCACCAATCTGGTTCGTTTTTTTTTCTGTAGACTGTACTCACAAAGATATAACGATCAAGACGAACTTAAAAATTCACCGGAGTTGTCCTTTAAGTTTGCCAATGACCATTTGGATGATCCAGAGGAGTCATTGGAGAAAGTCATGTGGTCAGATGAGACCAAAATAGAACTTTTTGGTCATAATTACACTAAATGTGTTTGGAGGAAGAAGAATGATGAGTACCATCCCGAGAACACCATCCCTACTGTGAGGCATGGAGGTGGTAGCATCATGCTTTTGGGGGTGTTTTTCTGCATATGGGACAGGGCGACTGTACTGTATTAAGGAGAGGATGACCGGGGCCATGTATTGCGAGATTTTGGGGAACAACCTCCTTCCCTCAGTTAAAGCATTGAAGATGGGTTGAGGCTGGGTCTTCCAACATGATAATGACCTGAAGCACACATCCAGGATAACCAAGGAGTGTCTCTGTAAGAAGCATATCAA